>NW_013667296.1:111465-113753 GCF_000517525.1 Limulus polyphemus | reverse complement strand
CTTTCATCAAAACATAGTAAACAAATACTAAGATGTTGATTAACACAACAAACTCAAACACGAAATAAATTTTGAATGGAGATATTAGGAATTTTTCTGTGGAATGTACATTTGATGAGCTAAAACTAATTTATTTTTGAGTAAACTTTAATGTGTTTTATTTATTTAAAGATTGTATGTATTGTATTTAATTCAGGTTGTTTATATTTATTTGAAAAATGGTATTCGAACGTTTTTATTATAGATTATCTGTAAAGTTATATCTTGAAGAATGAGTTAGTTTGAAGAAACGAAACCGGTGAAAAGGAGTTAAAGAATTGAGTTAGTTTGAAGAAACGAAACCGATGAAAAGGAGTTAAAGAATTGAGTTAGTTTGAAGAAACGAAACCGGTGAAAAGGAGTTAAAGATTGTAGTGTCTTTATATATATATATAATGCAAGGGTGAGGGGTGCACATTGTATCATACGGTATGCAGTTTCGGGTCAATACTGCTGGAGTCTTATCAGTTCAAGAATATGGATCGTTATGTGCAGATAGCCCCTTATTTATCTCTGCACATAAGTTCTAAAAAAAACAAAACCATGCAATGCTACAAGATCAATAGATAGAATTCCCGCATTTCATGCACTCTTTTTTTGCTCCACGTAATACATTGTTCAATGTTCATACACACATACATACAAAGTCACAAGAGATCAGATTTTATTATCAACTTTTGATGGGATTAACTCTTTCTGACCTTTCATTTAATTAGATTTGTTTGTTTGTTTGCAGTTGGACTATCTGTGATGTGTCCACCACGAGTATCGGAACAAGGTTTTGGCGTTGTAAGTCCGCAGATATACCGATGAGCCACTGGTGAGGTATTGATTAGATTTATTCTTAACGTATATATTTTAAAATATTTATATCAAACTAATGTTTACTGGCAGTATTATACGCTCTGTGTAAATAACATTTTAATGAAGTACGTGTTGAAAAATATCACGTAAACAAAACGATAGGTTTTAAGCTACGAGTTTCTTAAAGAAAATGACAACTGATTTTTCCTGGAATTGTAAGCAGAGAAATACGATTAATATTTCAGTTTGGCAACTGCCTATGGCTTAATGTTGAAAAGCTAACTCATTCCTCTACAGCAAGATAATTCCATTAATGATACGCAGTCGGGTATTAAAATTGCCGGTTAAAGTCGATCGAAAGCAAATAAAAAGGAAACTTGAATTTTTATTTTCTATTTCTTTGTCTAATTATACTTTCTACTGTTATTATATAAAAGTATATTTCCTTAATATTTAACAACTCGGTACAAAATCTACCTCAAACTTTCTTCGATGTGCCCCCAGTAGCACAGCGGTATGTCAGCGGGCTTATATACGCTAGAATCCGGGTTTCTATACCCGTGGTGGGCAGAGCACAGATATCCCATCGTGTAGCTTTGTGCTTAACTACAAACAAACAAACCTTTTTGTGATTCTAAGTAATAGTTTTCACCGTTGCGCAATTCTAACTAACCTCGCTCAAGTACTTTTTTTTCTGCCCTCTTACCCTTATCTATTAAAAGTGACGCCAAAAATTATTTTTTTTTGAAATTAATATTTTATGCTTTATATTACATGCCCCAAAGTGTGGTTCTTTCATAATTATAAATTTGCACAAAAATATTCATTAAAATGTTTGCCGGCATATATTGAGCTTTTTATCGAGAAATCTAATGTTTCATCTATGAAAATTCACCATTAATCGTAAAATATCTGGTTTACCACTACTTATTGTCTCCCGGTGGGACAGCGGTAAGTCTACGGACTTACATCATTTAAATCCAGGGTTCTATTTCACCGCGGAGGACACAGAAGATAGCCCAATGTGACTTTCCTCTAAAAAAACAAACCAACACACGGTTCACCACAATTTACACATTCTAAAGGATATATTTCCATTGAATAACTGCATTTAAATAAATTATCAATTAAAAACAAAAGGTCTTTGTTGTTTATGTAGTTTTAATATAACATAAATTACATAAACAACAGTTCTTTCTTTCATAACCGAAAATATCTTCCTCAGAAAAATATTTTTAGGCCTATTAAATGTTGCTAGTTTTTACTTGTATTTCAACTATATAAGTCCGTATATATTAGTTGTCCCTTTATAGTCAGTGGTTGAGTTATTTTTTCAATATATATATACCCAAGCCAGTAATAACGTTTATGTTATTTATTTATTTTTGTATATCGCTTTTAGTATGGTTACTAAACATAAATTTGTATCACAACTATTTAATATT
>NW_013667296.1:107806-110593 GCF_000517525.1 Limulus polyphemus | reverse complement strand
AATTCCATTAATGATACGCAGTCGGGGATTAAAATTGCCGGTTAAAGTCGATCGAAAACAAATAAAAAGGGAACTTGAATTACAGAAAAATTCCTAATATCTCCATTCAAAATTTATTTCGTGTTTGAGTTTGTTGTGTTAATCAACATCTTAGTATTTGTTTACTATGTTTTGATGAAAGGAAGACCTTTCCTCCCCAAATATAATATAATGAAACTACAAGTAACACAACAAGTCTTTTCTCATGATAAAGCTTTAGTTAAATGATCGTTGAATCAGTCTCGTTTGGTTAGGTGTTTTGTTATAGCAAAGCCATATCGGGCTCTGTCCACCGAGGGGAATCGAACCTCCGAAGACGTACCGCTATCCCACTGGGGGATGAATCAGTCTCGTATTACAATCCTTTAACAGAGTCCACACTTTATCACGTGATTACCCCCCCAACACCTCCCTTCAACAATAAATTCAAAACATTAGTATTTTTGTTATCTTTTTTGGGAATTCTCTATACCCCATTCTCTGTATCAAAAGGTTGAGCCGGATCTTTTAATGAGTTTTTTAGTTCAAAATATTGGGTTTCGATATCCCTGTTGGGAAGAGTACAAATGCCCCATTTTATGTAGCCTTGCGCTTAACAACGCAATACCAACAACACCAGTTAAAAAACAACGCTGTGATTAAAACAAACCGTACTAAATGAACCTCAACAAACAGCATATTGTGATTTGACGATTTTATTCGTTGTAAGAGGCTGTCAAAGATGTTTGAAAATTTCGAGATGAAAGTTGATTCAGAATTTGAGGACGACATCATTTAGAGACGATCTGTTAACTCGCTTTCTTCCAAAAAAAAAAAGCACTCTCCCGTTTGTTTTTCTTTTTTCTTTTCGTATATCCTGGTTTAATTCTTGAAATTTGTCAAGTGAAACAAATTAAGTGCACTACATGTACGGGGAAAGACCGAAACAGGACTAATGAATTAATCAAGCCTTACCTTCGTCTGATTTGTCGGGGCAGTCAGGTTTCCCATCATGCAACTGAGTCAGTAAAATGCAAATAGAGGAGTTAGTTCGGCACGGAAATTCTGTGTCTTCTTTGCAGAGGCTAGAACTTGTGGAAACTAAAGCAAAAACAAAAACAAAAAACCATTTTACAAAAATATAAATTGTTTTGAAATTCAAAGTCATCGACATAAATATTTCTCTGTTATTTATAGTCAACTACAAGATATCGAACTTCATGATTTGTTTGTTTGTGGTTAAACACAGTTACACAATGGGCTATCGGTACTGTGCCCACCACGAGTATTGAAACCAGATCGTTATAAACCTTCAGACTTAGCGCTAACGAACTTCACGGAAAAACACAGTAAAAGCAACAATATTCTTTACTACATCCAATTCACTTAGAAACCAATCAATATTACTATAGCAAATCTTACAAAAGGCCAAACACACACATATACACACACACACGTATTAGACTTAGTTTTACTTTAACTGCATCAAATGCCTGAGCCTTGGAGTTTAATATGTAATATACTAAAGAACTTAGAACTCTTTAGTGTAGAAGAAAGTACGTAGTTATTATTATCTTGCCCCCAGTGGCACAGCGGTATGCCTTCGGACTTACAACGCTTGAAACCCGGTTACGATACCCGTAGTGGGCAGAGCACAGATGGCACAGCTTTGTGCTTAAAAAAATATTATATTTGTTGAAATATAGTTGTCAAAATTAGTAATATCTATATATACAGAGGCTATGCCATTCCATTTATTAAAAACTGGTTGTTTTGTTCTAGTATACAGTGTAGTGTTTAATATTCATATCGTAATATATAAAAAGGAAAAATCAACATGCTGATGTATTTCTTGTTCGAAAGTAGGTTAACGATTTGCTATCTCTTCCTCAGATTATGAATAACACCAACTTGGTGAATAATATAATTTACTTCGAAATCTTCAAACATTCTTGAAAGTCAGGTACAACCAAAATAATTAGTCTTAGTATGAGTTTAAAACACCTAGCAACGAATTTCTTCTGGCCTGGTTGGTCTAGGGGGATTTTTATGGTAGTTACGTCATAGCTATGTTTAACTTAGTGGTTTAAACATACCAAGTTTTAATGAGAGCGATCATGAATGTTACAATATTATGCATATCTCTAATGCCTGTGGTTTGTAAGCACGTGACCCATCATAGCCAATAACAGTATATTTTGCATACCCTTACAATATATAAAACTGAAGAAGATTCCCAATTTACCCCTGAAGAAGAAAGGTCCACCTTTCGAAAGCGCTCGGGTTATAGGGTTTTTGTCATCTTAAAACTGAAAAAAAAACACTGTTAAATCACTATGTATATACATCTGGTTTTGATACCCGTGGTGGGAAGCAGAGCACAGACCATTATGTAGGTTTGTTCTTAATAACAAACAAAACTTGTCCAATATATAGTCCCCCGGTTCAGTGGTAAATCTGAGGGCTTACAACGCTAAAAATCGGGTTTAATGGAGAGCAGAAAACAGCCCATTGTGTAGCGTTGTGTTTAATACAAAACAAAGCTTGTCCAATATATATACCTCCCCCCCCCCCCCAGCGCTCAGTGGTAAGTTTGAGGGTTTTAAACGCTAATAGTGACTAAAATACACATGTGTTATCTAAATATTGACTAAAGTGGACGCGGGATATCTAGATTTTAATTACGCATGTCTAAATAGTGACTAAAGTGGACGCGGGTATCTAGATTTTAATTACGCTTATCTAAATAGTGACTAAAATACATATGTG
>NW_013667296.1:102541-107785 GCF_000517525.1 Limulus polyphemus | reverse complement strand
AAAAACGAAATAATTATAGAAAAACCGATTTAAATAAAAAATCTGAATTAAGTTCAGATAAAAAAATATTATATAGTTTTACTCATAACATAAATTTACGAAAATATGTTTTCAGTGTAGAATCTGTAAAAAATACATTTCATTTTTATTGCCAAAATTATTGAAACATCATTCTGTAAAATATAAGTTAACCCTTTCTTTTCTCGTATCATTAAAAGTTTCAAATAAGTTTACTTTTAGCCAATCCGAACAATCGGCCTTCTCAGGTGTACGCAACACTTCGTCAATAGAGGTCTCAAGAATCGCGCTAATCTGAGCTTAAATTTTGTATCATTAATATAAATATGTGGTGAAAATAATCTCCCACTGAGCATATCCAAGAAATACTTGACAACTGTATTATCAAACTCAATACAAGTTTCTTTTATTTCTGATATCGATATCTCTATGAAACTATAGCTTCAGTACTGGATACTATACAACCTAGTACATTAGTACCTTGTGAAATATTAAGTGTTGTTGTAGATGAAATAATTAGTTCCTCTTTTTAAAGTTAACACATTGAAATCCCGGAAAGTGTAAACATTTTAATAATTTATAAACAAATTATTTTAAATTAGTTTTAAAAATGCTAACCATAGTGTTTCAGTTAAAAGAGTCTAGAAAAACCATAAAATGTATTTATAACTTGATTTTTTGCTCTTAATATTTTGATTTATAAAATATTGATATGATCGCATTACTTCGGCTCAGCGGTAAGTTTCGGATATTTATAACACTAAAAATCTGGGTTCGATACCTGCAGTTGACATGGCTCAAATAGCCTTTGAAATATAAGCATGTATGACATTGGTTTCGCTTTTTCTGAAAATATTTTAAAGATAGTCATTTGTTATCTAAATCTTAACTAAAATACACATGTGTTATCTAAGTATTGACTCAAGTGGACGCGGGATATCTAGATTTTAATTACGCATGTCTAAATAGTGACTAAAATGCACATGTGTTAACTAAGTATTGACTCAAGTGGACGCGGGATATCTAGATTTTAATTACGCTTACCTAAATAGTGACTAAAAATAGTGACTTTTATCTAAGTATTGACTCAAGTCGACGCGGGATATCTAGATTTTAATTACACATGTCTAAATAGTGACTAAAGTGGACGCGGGTTATCTAGATTTTAATTACGCTTATCTAAATATTGACTAAAACCCAAATATGTTTCTAAATATTGACTCAAGTGGACGCGGGATATCTAGATTTTAATTACGCATGTCTAAATAGTGACTAAAGTAGGACGCGGGTTATCTAGATTTTAATTACGCTTATCTAAATAGTGACTAAAATACACATGTGTTATCTAAGTATTGACTCAAGTGGACGCGGGATATCTAGATTTTAATTACGCTTATCTAAATAGTGACTAAAATACACATGTGTTATCTAAGTATTGACTCAAGTGGACGCAGGATATCTAGATTTTAATTACGCATGTCTAAATATTGACTAAAGTGGACGCGGGATATCTAGATTTTAATTACGCATGTCTAAATAGTGACTAAAGTGGACGCGGGTTATCTAGATTTTAATTACGCTTATCTAAATAGTGACTAAAATACACATGTGTTATCTAAGTATTGACTCAAGTGGACGCGGGATATCTAGATTTTAATTACGCATGTCTAAATAGTGACTAAAGTGGACGCGGGTTATCTAGATTTTAATTACGCTTATCTAAATAGTGACTAAAATACACACTTGTTGTCTAGATTTTAACGACGCTGCCATTTCTGGATGTTTATTCCGCTTTGCGTGTTTGACATGTGGTTAACCTTTCTGCCCAATTGCTCGAGGAAAAAGTAGGTAAAACATGAAGCTAGACATACCACTGAAATGATAACCTATTTCAAGTTGTTGCCAACCTGTTTATTCGGGTTTGCGAACAGCTGCCTAACGTGTTTACTGTGCATCTGTGAAAATACGTAGTTAAAAGGAGTTTATCACGGTTTAACCCGGAAGGGTGGAAGTAATGGCGTCCCTTGTGCATAATATGGTTATGAGAAAAGTTCGATGCTTTCTTATTATTTATCATACAACAAACACATGTGGTATTTACACGACATTATGAGCAAAACCATGTTTTTTCAAGCGAATAAACTGGACAGGTTATCTAGGAAATAATTACCTGTGGGGTCACAAAATGTACAAATGAGAGTGAAACTTCTAGAACATAGATTTCATTAGCTCGTAAATAACATAAAGGTGATAACACACTGAACACTTATCTTTGTCATGAAAAATAGCATTAGTATAGGGTGTACTAGCTTGAAATAGTTTGGACTAATGGAAATATTTATGATTCAGCTACGTTTGTTTGTAGTTAAGCACAAAGCTACAGAATGGGCTATCTGTGCTCTGTCCACCACGGGTATCGAAACCCGGTTTCTAGCGTTGTAAGTCCGCAGGCATACCGCTGTGCCACTGGGGTGGAAATAATTATGATTCAGTTACGTTTGTACAAAGTTAAGCACAAAGCTACACAATGGGCTATCTGTGCTCTGTCCACCACGGGTATCGAAACCCGGTTTCATTACAAAAAGAAACACTAAAAGTATTTCAACGATTTTTTTTTTCTAAATTTTTTCACACTTATAAAGAACAACAATTTACAGGTGAAAATATTTATCTACTGATTAGATGATAAAAACTTACACACTTCATAATTATCATAATTAATGATATAAGTGATAGAAAAGATGTACGGATATTTTAACACGTGCTCGTAAAATTACCATTTACACATAAGTTTACGTAATTGTACGCCCCCCAGTGGCACAGTGGTATGTCTGCGAACTTACAACGCTAAGAATTGTACACCGTGCGATTAAGTTTCACTTTTCTGCTAAACAATAAACAACATAAACAGTATAAACGTTATGCTCGCTATCGTTCAAAGGGAAGCAGCTTTACAAACTAAATTAACCCAAAGTCTTAAACTTTTCTAGACTTTATACAATTTCTAGAAACACGAATAGCAAAGGAGGAAAGACTTCTGCTTCTGTGACATAAGTTTTAGTTGTGCTTATATAAAGATGACATAATTGTGATTCCAGCAGCTTAATTAAAGGTCGAGACATGTTCGCTAAGTCAGGTGAAAGTTCACGGTGTTTGAATTTTTAACGGAACAAAAAAGGAATTTTAAATATTTCATTTAGTGAGAAAAACGAATATTTTACTGTGTGTGGCCACCATTTATACGGTCATGCTTATATTTGAAAGTATAAAACTATTCGGCACTAACAGTTATTGAAAGTCGTTGTAAGTTTATCAGGAAGAGACTACAAGATTATTGTAAATAAAAATGTGTTTTAACTCCCAGCTTACGTGTCAATAAAACTGAAGTCGGGGATTGAGCCGCTTACATAGGGGTGTCACGGTTTCCGTATTCAAGCTGGACTCGCCCCCTAGTGGCACAGCGGTATGTCTGCGGATTTACATCGCTAGAAACCGGGTTTCCTTACCCATAATGGGCAGAGCACAAATAGCCCATTGTGTAGCTCTGTGCTTAACGTCAAACAAACAAGCTAGACTCTTTAACATGTACCCCAATGTTAACCTAAAAAAAAAAGACTTTACTTCAGAGGTTTGGCCGGAATTTTTTTACTCTTGCACAAAATAGTAGAAGTGATCATGTTCAGGTAAGTACTGCACTAAGCTATCTTACAGCGGTATGTCTGTGGACTTACAATGCTAGAAACCGGGTTTCGATACCCGTTGTGGGCAGAGCACAGACAGCCCATTGTGTAGCTTTGTGCATAATTACAAACAAACAAACAGTGTACAGATCACAGGCATCGTGGCGCCGTCCCTAATTTCAAACTACCAACTACAGAGAGGTAACCCACCTACTGCTATTTTTTATACGTGTTATTTAGTTATATATTAATCTATTTAGTTTTACTTCATTTAATTAATTATTAATAATATGTATAATTATTTTTAGACAAATTCCTCTAGTAAATAATAAGAAATCTCGATTTTAATGTAAAGAAGTGAAGATCAAGACTGCTAATGATTACTCGATACTATAGCGAAAGGGCAAACAAATGCTATTTAAGCCTATTGTCAACAACTTGGTAAACAATTGCACAAATCAATCCAAGTTAACTGTTGTATTTTTAAAATGAGTCTGAATTAATTTTAGTCTTTAAAAGAATTAATTGAGAATGAAGTCTTTAAAGACTTAACTAAGCAATTAATATAAATTAATATTTATATAGTTTTGAATATAACGAAGTCGAGTATTTTGTTTAGCAGTTATTGAACCTAACACAGTTTTTTTTCAATTTGCAATCTTCCCAGACGTTAATGTTTTATCAGTTAACAAATAGGCCTGCCGATCTAGTATTTAACATATCAGATCCACACTATAGCATAGGCCTGTTAGTTACTGTTTACTGGACACTGTAGCAACAGGGCAAACAAATATAAGCCAAATTTAGTGTTAAGAACTTAGTATAAAATTGTACAATCTGACGAGATTGATCCAAGTTGACCATTGTATTCTCAAAATCGATAAGACTATTTGTAAGAACCTAAAAACAATACAATTGGGCCTTAAATCAAGTATAAACTATAAAGTTTATAATCAAAAGAAAAAAAATTAATATCTCTAAATTATAATTTGTTTTCAAGGATGCAAAATACACTAAATATATTAGCAGTCTCCCCCCTAATGGTTCAGTGGTATGTCTATGGTTTATAACGTTAAAAATCAGGTTTCGATTATCTTGGTGGGCACAGCACAGATAGCCCTTTGAATATAATTTTGTGCTTCACAGTTAACAAACCTATAATATAAGAAAAGAGCCTCTGTGTGTGTGTGTGTGACCGCCATAGCTCCAAGAGGAAAGAACCTAGAGACCTGAAACTTTTTCACACATACTAAGAGGATCCTGAGGGTGTGCACCTGGGTATTATTTTTAGCTTTAACTTTTTAAAAAATTGGCCAATTGTTTTGCCCCATAGCCCTTAAGCCCCATAATTCTGCTTCCTGAAGGTCTATAGAAAAGTATGTTCTTCTTTTTTTTATTCACTTACCGAATGAACAATATGTGGAGGTTTTCTGCCAAATACTTTTTTTCAACAAAAACATGGGTAGAAAAATACAAATCTGAGAATTTACAAAAAAGTTGAATTGAACTAAATTTGGGAAACGGCAACAAACAACTGGAAGAAATA
>NW_013667296.1:91524-101541 GCF_000517525.1 Limulus polyphemus | reverse complement strand
AAACATGGGTAGAAAAATACAAATCTGAGAATTTACAAAAAAGTTGAATTGAACTAAATTTGGGAAACGGCAACAAACAACTGGAAGAAATATATGAATCAGAGAATATTGGAGAATTCGGAGAATGAGAATAATTCAAATAAAACCACAAGAAGCTGAGAAGCTAAATTAAAAATATTTGCTTTTAAAAATGGTTGAGTTCAATTAAGTTCGGGAAATAGCAGCAGACAAATCAATTAAAGAGCTGGCGCAGTTAGGTAGCTATAAAAGTAATTAAGATAACGGAGACGCTTGACTGGTACATTAAGACCTCTGTGAATCATGAGGGGACCTTAGAATCCCGCAGCGGAGCGTGGGTACTTAATGCTAGTAAACAAATATAAATAAATTGTATTAACATTGTACAGTGAACCAGGAGCTGGTTCAATAGTAAAATTTAGTCTTATCACTCTAAAAATCGGGTTTCGATACCTGCAGTGGGCAGGGCACAGATAGCTCATTGTGTAGCTTCATGTTTAACAAATAAACATAACAGACTTTGCTTCGAATTTGGCTATTATCAAACGTTTTTTGTTTTGTTTTTTTTCATCGAATTAAAACAGAAATACAAAATTTTTGTTTCAATAAACTCACCAAAAACTATTCCGTTAACGTTGTTTAGTTAAATATAGTTTCATTGTTGGTAAATTGGTTGTTAGTTCCTGTGAAAAAAAACTAAACACTTCAGATTAAACTTATTTAATATTCTCAAAAAATATAACAAAATCGAAATAAAAGTTTAAATCCCTTTTCCATACCGCCATTTTAAAATCAAGTTATATAAAGATTTAAAAATTAATCTCAAGAGCAAATTTTGCGAGTATTGAATAATTAATCGTGAATATTTGATATCTAGAAGAATTATTCTTCAGTCTATAAGTTTTAAATCTTTAGCTTTTCACTGCTTTTCACATCGCGCTCGAAGAAAATGTCTCACTTTCTCAAGATAATACAATCAACACTAAGAGGTTTAACAATATATCGTAGCCTTTGACTTTTCTGGATAAGGCTCTACAAACAAGATTACTACATTCCATGATTTCTTGCTGAATACTCAACATATATGCAGTCTCTGTACAGCATTTTGTTTGTTTTATTAGATTCACTTGCTTATAGTTCCATGTAGTTTGGAAAAAGAAAACTAATGTGCAAATAAAAACACCAGTAACAATTTTTATTTGAACTTTAATAAAGTTTTTGCCTCCTACTGCTATTGTTATTTATAAATCATAATAAACAATGTTTAAATGCACTATCATTTCGCAGATTATAGAATATAATAATAGATCCCTGATGTTGGATCAAAAATTGCCTTGGGACAGCGATAAGTCTTCGGGCCTTACAACGCTAAAATCCGCGGTTCGACTCCCCGTGTGAACACAGCAGATAGCCCAATGTAACTTTGTTTTTGGCCCGGCATGGCCAGGTGGTCAGGTCGCTTGACTTATAATCTGAGGGTCGCGGGTTCGAATCCCCGTCACACCAAACATGCTCGCCCTTTCAGCCGTGGGGGCGTTATAGTGTGACGGTCAATCCCACTATTCATTGGTAAAATAGTAGGCCAAGAGTTGGCGGTGGATGATGATGACTAGCTGCCTCCCCTCTAGTCTTACACTGCAAAGTTAGAGACGGCTAGCGCAGATAGCCCTCTTGTAGCTTTGCGCGAAATTAAAAACAAACATACGAACAAAAATTGCCCCCAGTGTCACAGCGATATGTCCGCGGACTTACAACGCTAGAAACCAGGTTTCGATACCTGTGGTGAGCAGAGCACAGATAGCCCATTGTGTAGCTTTGTGCTTAACTTGAAAACGAACAAACAAGGATCAGAAATCAATTTTTAATATTGAGTGTTTGTTAATAAGACGTATGTCAGGTTGAAACGTGTAATTCGTACATTTAAAAATAGATGTGGAATATATAAATTTAATCTATTAATCAGCTTTTTGTTCTTCATATTCTAATTGTGATAATTTAAAAGAAAATATACTGTGTTGTTCATCTTCATGGTATATGTTTTGTCCGCTTTAGAAATCAAAACCAAAAGTTACAAAAAAAAAAGATAGTACTTGTAAAAGTGTGGAATTAAGGGAAGTTTATTTATATAAAAATATTTAAAGCAGAATCGGTCGTCTGCCTATTTGGTGTCACAAACTGTAGTGTGAAGCTGACTGAACCAGTATCGATGAGATTTGATGGTACTCAGCCGGCATTCCCAAATATTGAATATAAATGATGAGCAATCGGACCATTGCTTTTCGTGTTTGGCAACTATTTTAATTTTACCGCCTTAATGCCGCGAATTAAAACTCAAAAGAGCGAAGAGATATGTAGTGGAATATGTGAAGCAGACATAAAACGAAGTGACGCTTAATAACAGCGCCTAGCAGGTGTACCTTCGCATCAGAGAAATAGTTCGAGTACATTGATTTTTAAGACTAGCATGGTAAAGAACGTTTACTATTAAATTATCATTGAATAATTATGGTAATTTTAGCGGTTTCGTACTTTCGATCTCCCTTTTATCAAGATGTGGAGCCTTGTGTTGACACAAAACTACACAATGAGCTATTTGTGTTGTGCCCATCACGGGTATCAAAACCAGATTTGTTTCGCATTATAAGCCTTCACGGTTACCCCTGAGCCACTGGGGGGGGGGAGGCAAGAGCAAGAGAAAAAGAAAGGAAAAAATTAAATTTTCTAATATTTTTTTACACTAATAATAAATATTATTTCTGAAGAATATCTTGTTTAAATATATCTGAAAAAACAGTATTAAGGTGTTTATTTCGATTATTCGCGCAAAGCTGCACAGGGCCTATCTGCGCTAACTATTCCTAATTTTGAGTTACTAAGCGAAGGGGGCAATATCTAGTCAACAGCTCAAGGGTAGTTAATAGTAGACATAATTTTATACATATTAGACTAAAAAAAGAACTTGAATATTATCCACTAATAATTTCACTAAAATTGTTAGTGAAGACCATACAGATTTTTGTTATTGTTTTTTGTTGAATTTCGCGCAAAGCTATTCGAGGGTTATTTGCGCCAGCCACCACTAATTTTGAAGAGATAGATTAAGGGGAAGACGACTAGTCAACACAACATATCGTCTACTCTTAAACAATGAATAGTAGTATTGACCATCACATTATAACACCCTCAAGGCTGAAAGCGCGAATATGTGCAACAACAACACATTTTAATTCCGCAACCTGCAAATTGCGAGTCGAACGCCTTAATTACCAAGCCATGCCAACCCTGAGCATTCAGGAATGCTGACAATTGAAATTTTGATCCTCAACCTGGCGATAATTTTCTTTTTACGTTTTACAGTGTATTTTTTCGATAGATTTAAAAGTAAACTTATTTCTGTTCAACCCCAATAGGATCTTACTGACTCGGAAACCTCAGAGACAGAACACTAGAGGTCTCACCAAACGATAACTACTTTCATTTCTGACTCATATTATGAAATGTACACTTCTGCTTATCTAAATGTTGAAATTCATTCTACGGGTTACCCTTGGATACCACTTAATAGTGTAGTAGTATTGAGAACAGTTCATTCTTGATAAGAATGATGTTTCAGGTGCTATGATTCTCTTAAAGCTACCACCTTCACCATCATTTTGCTCATTATGATGGTCGTGACTACGCCATATTCCCCAGCATCGGAATTTCCATTGTAACAAATTTATGTGAAGAATGGCGAAATCAGTTTGAAGCCACAAACTTTCTCTAGACTCCCCAGTGTATTATTTGAAAGATGGCGAAATCAGTTTGAAGCCACAAACTTTCTCTAGACTCCCCAGTGTATTATGTGAAGGATGGCGAAATCAGTTTGAAGCCACAAACTTTCCGTAAACTCCCCAGTGTATTATGTGAAGGATGGCGAAATCAGTTTGAAACCACAAACTTTTTGTAGACTCCCCGGTGTATTATGTGAAAGATGGCGAAATCAGTGTGAAGCCACAAACTTTCCGTAGACTCCCCAGTGTATTATGTGAAGGATGGCGAAATCAGTTTGAAGCGACAAAATTTCCGTAGACTCCCCAGTGTACGTAAAAGTCGACTTCCAAAGTTATGTTGAAGCATACCAAAGGCGCAAAAACACTGTGTCAGGCCATTTGACAGGTTTGTGGTTAAATGGGATTGTTATGGTTCAAGTTTCTTTGGTTAAAGTACCTAAGAAAAAGTTGTAAATTTTATGGTATGGCGAAAAGCTTGTGCAGATTTAGCTTATGGTTTCTCGTGAACTTCAAATAATTGTTTACCATCTTGTTAATGGTGTCAAGAGATGCCACAAACTTCGTCACACGATTTGCTTGGGTCGGAGGTCCCTCTTCCGTGATCGTAACCTTCATTTTGCAGTTAAGGGCATTGTTCCGGATACATTTGAAAGTGATTAAGGGCGTTGCTCTGGGTGGGTTTGAAAGCAGTTAAGGGCGTTGCTCTGGATTGGTTTGGGATGTGGGTTTGGAAGACATGGAAGCCCTTCTTCTTCGAAATGATATTTCCTTTGGCTCTACATCGTTTAACAACCTTGCTGTAGAAGTATTTCTCCTCGTAAAGATTTTCATATACTCCTTTACTCACAAGTCTATCCATGGCGATTTTGCACTATCAAATTGTCTGGAATTTGTCATGAAACAAATATATGGCAGTTCCTAAACGTGTCATCTGTGGCACCATGGCTCACGTTTGCACTGACCCGTCACTGCATGGTCATATACTCGTACAAACTATTTATACACAGTCAACTAGCCTTTTGGGATTTGATGGAATTAATAAAATTATAAAACAATACATGAAACTTACACTTTCCTCTTTATAATTTCCAATTAAACATTCTAGAAAATCATACCCATACAGGAGGTCTAGACCTACTATACAATGGTTTTAAACAGTACTTCAATAGGACTGCATACTATAATAAAATATTTTGAAACTGGTTCTGTAGCCAAAACAGAGCAAGTAATACTCACATTCTGGTAAATTTAGAAAGCATTTCATTTTTGACAATACTTCACTCAGTGCTGTATATGCACCAATTAAATGGTAATCGGAGCTTATAATATATATACTCTATAAAAAATAAAAATACTATGTTAACCGCCATTGCCATTTTTGTTTTAAAATAAGGCACCTGATGATCTGTCATGTAATCTTAAATACAAATTATTAGTTATTCAAGCTACGTTCATAAAAGAACTTTCGGTAGAAGTGGCTGTCCATCATTGCACTCAGTCACATTTTATTTTATTATAGAGTATTATTACCGTAAACAAAATAGTTTGACGCCGATGTTCCGTGCTTAAAATTAGAATTTAAATAATGCCCTGAAGTATCGTCGATTGCTCCTATAAAAGAACGTTTCCAAAAAATCTTTTATGTCTGGGGTCTCTTGATGGGATGTGAAATCTCTGAAGAGTATTTCATGCATGCTCGATGACATTGAAATCTGATTAGCATACAGACCACTCCATTCAATCTGTACCATCTTCTTCAACGAATTAACTAACAAGTTTATTGCGGTGGAGACGGGGAAATTAGAAAATGGGTTGGAGATGAGAAACGAGAATTAATAAAGTTGGTCAGACAATGAGTAGAGAACAGCGAAGAACCTCAAACATCGACCTTCAGAACTGGGGAAGAAACTGATTGATTTGTCAGTTATACTTGAAGGAGTTATGCTTTTGTATATTTCGTCTAATGTGTTTTGATTTTAGTTTTGTATTTAGTTGTGTATTTTACCTTATAAATCACTGCAAAGCTTAGCTGTCCTCACTTATTAACGTTAATGTTTCGTTTGAACGCTGAACCTTACCCTTTCTTATCCTGACAGTACGTTTGGCTTGAAAAAACTTCACAGCAATTAAATGTGTGACTTCCGAGAAAACATATAATTTCTAAACTATCCTTCTGGGTGGATTCTATAAAATGAGTCAGCCTCCTGGATAACTTGATCTACATGAAGGCTAGCTAGATGGTTCTACTCATGTTCACAATCCAATGTACATGAAGGCTAGTTAGATGGTTCTACTCATGTTCACAATCCAATGTACATGAAGGCTAGCTAGATGGTTCTACTCATGTTCACAATCCAATGTATAAGCAGAATCTCCGACTGAAGGTAACTGAATAAGAAGGACGAGTTCCCAAGATATAAAAATAGCTTAGCGAAGCTTTGCCACCAACTAGAAAGCAATGCTGCAGAAACATTTTAATAGTGTTTCGCCACCTGGTGGAGAATTTGTTACATTATGTCCCGCATGTCATGATGTCACATACAGTGAGTTTCAGCTCGGTCTGCACTGTCACGTTCGAATCAGATTTGATAAACACCGTGTATAAATACTTTGTTACTGACACAAAGATTTAAAAAAGTTTTGTTTTTGATATTTCATCCCAGTAAAATAATGTTTCTAAACTAAGATTAAAAACCTGAAACAGCAGCCAACAGAATATATGAAATAAGACTGAAAACCCATACTTTAGATAAACCAAAATTTAATCGGATTTTTATTTATACGTAATCTATTTAATGTTTGTTTGTTTAAGAGCAAAGCCACATTGAGCTATCTGCGGGGAATCGAACCTCTGATTTTAGAGTTGTAAGTCCATAGACTTACCGCTGTCTAATAGGGGACATTTATTTAATGAGTATGCTTTTAACTCTGCTTTTGGAGACAGAAGTGGAAAGCTTCTTCAATAGCAGTGAAACGTGAAGATTAAATTCCGACTGATATATTATTTGTCGTTAATTTATCCACGATACGAATCTAAAATAATACGTTATTTTAGTTTCGCACATGATCATTTTGAAAGCACTAAACGCTGTTTTCAATTAATCTTGTTAATTCTTTTGATAAAGCTCGACAATGCGCATAAAATAGTCAAATAAAAGATAATGAGCCACATCAGTTTAAAAAAACGTATGCGATAACCTTAATATTATGGTTTTGATCAGTGTTACCACTTCTTATGGATTTCGGTATATGCATTTCCAACATATGTACAATAACGCAATTATAACACAGGCCTGCGATGGTTTTATTGTTTTGAAATTTTTACATGTAAAACAGTAATTCCTGTACACTGAATCCGAAAATGATATCCAATTTTCTCCATCACTTACAGATTTTTCACAAAACGTCATAACGCAATACATAAAAGAAAGACCACAACACGTAGTTTTGGGACTAAAAGACGTAGATTTAACAAACAAAAATCAGGATGAATGAGGATGCTTATTCGTTTGACATCAATATTCTTCCGTTTTCTTCAGTTTGTTTGTATTTTTCTTAACAATTTTCTCAACAGACATAATAATAAAAAATGTTCATTGTGGTAAACAAAATATTAATTTGATCTAAGTAAGAGTTTTTGTTTTCTTCCCGATTTATAAAAAATCCTTACGTGATATAAAAATAATAATATTATTTTCGAAATCTGCGTTCCTGAATTATGTAAAATTCGTTATTAAAACCAAAACAACTTATATGAAGTTTAAATCCGCAGGCCTGCGTAATTGTTCTCTTTTTTTTTACACACTACACAACTAGCTTCTAAGCTGTTTCTAACAATTTACTCTTTTCTCTTTTATTTATTTATAGCTCGCCTATTACTGTATGAAGTTTTCTTCCATCTGATGTAAGTTTATTTATCAAGCCCGAATTGCTCTGCATCCTTCTCATTTGGCTTGGCATGGCCAGGTGGTCAGGACAATTGACTCGCAATCTGTGGGTCGCAGGTTCGAATCCCCATTCCACCAAACATGCTCGCCCTTTCAATCGTGGAAACGTTATAATGTGACGGTCAATCCCACTATTCGTTGGTAAAAGAGTAGCCCAAGAGTTGGCGGTGGGTGGTAATGACTAGCTGCCTTCCCTCTAGTCTTTCACTGCTAACTTAGGGACGGCTCGTGCTGATAGCCCTCGTGTAGCTTTGCGAGAACTTCCAAATAAACCAAACCTTCTCATACATGGATAAGCAAAATCAAGTTTACAGTACTACATATTGTATACTTGCGCGTATGTCTGCTTAAACCTGTGGCACAATTTGTGGCACTTAAACCTGTGGCAAAGTTTTACCATTTAGTATTAAGGATATATTGGATTTTTTTCAGTGATATATATATGTGTGTGTATATATATGATGTATGGGTTAGGGTCTCAAGTACAATGGACAAGAGAAATGGGCGCTGTCTAAAAGGTTTGAGAACCAATGAATGATCTACCTAACACCAAGACTAAAATAAATGACATTCGCTTCAGAATTTCGAATTAATATACACAAAAGTATAATATATTTTACAGACATACATAACATACCACATACAGCTCTTCGTGAAGCTTTTGCTTGACATACAATAAAAGCTTCTGGTGGCTCAGCGGTAAGCTTAATGACTAGAATTCTGGGTTCGATCACATCAGTGGGATCGGCCCAGGCGGTCCATTATGCAGTCGTTTGCTTAAACAAACAAACCATTTATAGCAAAGGAAAAAGTAATTATATTCATGAAGCTGATAAATTCTTGTCTTCTAAATTCTGCATTACTTCGTCTTATATCCTGATTCATTTCATGCTTATAACCTAGCGAGTTAAAACCGAAAACAAACAAGAAATAACGCATTAAAAACAGGTTTTGCCGTAGTATGCTCTAACTAAGACAACTGCTTATATGAAGTAGGTTAAATAAAAAAACGCGTTAACGGCTCTCAAAGGGAAAGAAAATGTAATAAATGTACTTTAAAAACAGAAATTAAAAAAGCGATTTTTTAACATCGGGAAAAAATATATATTTCCTAGAAGACAAAGCAAAGATGTGAAATAGAAATAAATCCTGCAATCAAGTATGATATTCGCCATATTTGTTAAACCAAGTGAACTTCCTTGCTCGCACTATTTTCCTGAACACATTCTTTAAGTGATCGGACCGATAATATTAAAAATTACAAGGAAAATAAGAATCGTTCGATCTTACTTATTGCAATAAAGACCAAATAGTTGAGGCTATTGTCCACAAAACAACAGATGAAACACTGATGTTCGTACAACAAAGCCGATTAACAAAGAGAGTTAAACCTTAGAACAGTAATAATTAACCATTAGATAAATAATTAAATATCACATCTGGAAATTCTCGAATGACATTAGGTGAGCTTCGTTCTGATTTTTAAACATTTTCATTTTTAGAAAATTCGGTGTTAATCAGGCAAACACATTGGGCCAATTACTTGTCTGTTTAACTTAAAGGAGCATTAACAATAACAATGAATCAGTTATTCTTATAAATAAGGTCAGTTAGTTTACATGCGTTAAAATACATAATTCATTATAAGGTGCTAAGACACTCATGCACTTTGAAGAATTATCATATTGCAATACAATAATAACTCACACTATTTGAAGAATTATCATATTGCAATACAATAATACTGACGCATTTTGAAGAATTGTCATATTGCAATACAATAATACTCACACAGGAAATGTAATATTGCAATATAATAATACTCACGCAGTTTGAAGAATTGTCATATTGCAGTACAATAATACTCACGCATTTTGAAGAATTATCATATTGCAATACAATAATACTCACACAGTTTGAGGGGTTATCATATTGCAATACAATAATACTCACATAGTTTGAAGAATTATCATATTGCAATACAATAATACTCACACAGTTTGAAGAATTATCATATTGCAATACAATAATACTCACACAGTTTGAGGAGTTATCCTATTGCAATACAATAATACTCACACAGCTTGAGGAAATGTAATATTGCAATATAATGATACTCAAACATTTTGAAGAATTGCCACATTGAAATAAATTAATACTCATGCAGTTTGAAGTTATCATATTGTAATGCAATACATTAGCGTAGGAACATATTTTGATTTAGAGGTTAATGGCTCGAGCACAAGTGGATGGGTTTTTTTTAGGTTGGGTATTTGAAC
>NW_013667296.1:90110-91476 GCF_000517525.1 Limulus polyphemus | reverse complement strand
GAATTTCCACATTGAAATAAATTAATACTCATGCAGTTTGAAGTTATCATATTGTAATGCAATACATCAGCGTAGGAACATATTTTGATTTAGAGGTTAATGGCTCGAGCACAAGTGGGTGAGTTTTTTTTAGGTTGGGTATTTGAACCTGCCATCCAGCAAGAAGTTTGGAGATTGCACCCCAGAAAAAAAAAATAAAAAATGAAAATTCAGAAGCGATTTCTTTCATTCTGAAAGGATAAATTTCAAAGGATTACTACTCGACAAGGACTTAGCGATGTCAGATGAAAACGCTTGTTGTAGAACTAAAACGGATTAAACCAAGATCAAATATTAAATCACTCACAGACCCTTTTAATTCTGGGCTGGAGCACGTTCAAATATCACGTTTCCTAAACTGAAATAAAAATAAAAGCCCTTTTTTTAACCTGGACGGACTAGTCTCACTGGCCTAAATCTGGTTTATACGCCTATATAGTTCATGTCGTATCCTCATAATTTGTTAAGCTCACAAAAGTCTGTAAACGTTGACCATACTTCAGTTTCACGTACCGTATTTTCCGGAATATAAGACGCACCGGTGTATAAGACACACCCTTATTTCGAAGACAAAATTTTGGGGGAAAAAAAGCTACAGTCGCATTTAAAATATTTTTATTGAACAAAAATTCAATTTGATACTTTAAAAATTAGTATATATTGTTCTAAACACAAAACAGCTCAAAACATCAAAATAAGAAAATACCGTAAATCAAAAAAAGTTTACTGTTATTTAGTTTGGTTCAAAACCTACAAAATCTTCATTGCTTTCACTGTAATTTATTTTTTTATTATTTAGGGAGCATTATAAATTATGTTTTTAAAAGAAAAAACTACTATTGTTATAAAAAACACATTCAATTGAACTAAACTATGTATGCCTATTTAAATATATTTACACATGGCTTGTGTATATCGTATATATATACATATATATTATTCTTACCTTCGATGTATAGGACGCAAGCAGATTTTCACATCAAATTTTGGGGTAAAAAAGTGGATATTATATTTGTTTCAATTTCATATTTTGGCTGTTAAAAGAAGATAATAAAACAAAAACTCACTGTTAAAGTTGAGCGTTAACACCCAGAAAAATAGTTTTTACAGCCGTTAATCTGGTATGACTATTATATTTTTGGGTAGAACTAACGTTTCAGTAATTTAATCGAAATATAATTTCATTGTTCTTTTATCGTCGTTAATAAACACTTCCAAAAATAAATCAATTTTTTATGCGTGAGTAGAATAATGTTTCTATGGTTGTTGTTTTTTTTTTATTTTTGCTCCAAACCGGAAGTATCCAAACCGGAAGTACCTAGGAAGA
>NW_013667296.1:86733-89211 GCF_000517525.1 Limulus polyphemus | reverse complement strand
GTCGTTAATAAACACTTCCAAAATAAATCAATTTTTATGCGTGAGTAGAATAATGTTTCTATGGTTGTTGTTTTTTTTATTTTGCTCCAAACCGGAAGTATCCAAACCGGAAGTACCTAGGAAGATAATTAGAAACAAACTGATAAAATCTTCGTACGCACATTACCTGATAATTACTCCCGCAATTATTATTGAATGATCATAATGACCTTTTAGCGTTTTATATTTTGTGACTAAGAATTACTAAACTAAGTCTTATACGGAATAACGAGGTTTTTAACGGTATAGTAAAATTTGAGGTATAGTATCAGCCAGCCATATCACACTTATTAACTTGGGCCGGGAGTGACTAGTAGTTAGCGTGACCGAACTGTGAATCTAAAAAAAATAAAAATAACAAACGCTTCACATTTTGGGTCTTGAGTGCGCTATATAAGAGTGACCGTCAAATCCCAAGAGTCGGCTGTGAGTCCTGTTGGCTTCTGCTTTTACTCTTATCTATCAATTCAACAGTATGGACAGATATGCGCAGGCCACTCTTTGAATTTTTGTGTAGCTCTGCGCGAAAATTTTAAACAAAGTTAATTAAACTTATTCGTTTCTTAAACTTTTTTTTTCTGTTGTTTACTTTGTCAAAGGCACCCCAGTGGCACAGCGGTATGTCTGCGGACTTACAACGCTAGAATCCGGGTTTCGATTCCCATGGTGGGCAGAGCACAAATAGCCCACTGGGTAACTTGGTGCTTAATTACAAACAAACTTTGTCAAAGCATGCCACCCGAAGCTTAGCCTGGCACGTTCACCCTGGTAACAACAGTAAAGGTATCGTTTTGAGTGACCTTTTTATTTTTTGTTCATGTGGCATGTATTTATTAATACACTACGCATCTTGAATGTTGTCAAAACAAGTTATAAAAGATGCTCTCCTTGAGCTTATAATCAGCTGTACATCTATATCCGCTTTAGTATGTTTGGTTAAAAAACAAATCTATACTGTTGAAATTAACTCATATAAAGGTTTGTATTGATTTACACTATATCTAATTTATCGAAGACCTTCCTCGATGGCTCAGTAATAATCTTGTTGGCTTATAACATTAAATTTGAGGTTTGATCCCTGCGTTAGACGCTTAGATAGGAGTTGCAAACCCAAAACTTTTTCTAAATCTCAAGATTTCGGGATTTTAAGGCCTTAATATTCATTTTCATATTTATTTACTTTCTGTTTTCTCTAAATCAAAAGTAATTAAATTACCTGCGTTACATATCTATCAAATGTAATTAAACTATCTGCGTTACGTATCTATATAGATACGTAACGCAGATAGTTTAATTACATTTGATAGATACGTAGCGCAGATAGTTTAATTAGTTTTGATAGATACGTAACGCAGATAGTTTAATTACATTTTCAAAGTAATTAAATTACCTGCGTTACGTATTTAAATTAAATGATCAAAAAGTAATGTGAAAACAGGAGATTGTTGAAACTTTAAACATTTGCACAAATAGCTTTCTTGTTAAAATTGTTATGTTACCTAACGATTGCTAGAATTGGATCCCCTTTTTTATATGTTCCTGAATGTGTCATCATCATCCAGTAATAAGTGTCTTTGAGCATCCAGAGTGTAAGCATTCAAACTTGAGTACAAGCAACTTTCTATTAGCTTATAATGAAGCTTAATCAAGCAATCGCATTGTTTCAAAAAATCGGTATAAATGCGGATATATCAGCAAAATTACAGAAAATAAAAATGATCTTAATGCATTTTGTATCAAATAAAAATAAAAAAAACAGATCCAGTGAAAAACTATGAAGAACTGTTAACTTGATAGAACTGCCTGCATTTGAAGGCATAAACTAGACGTTTCCCAACCTAAAAAATACTAGAAATATTAAATTAAATTATACAATTTTTAATCCCAAACTAGATATTATTTATTACGTTTTTCTGAAGATTCATGTATTTCGCTTAAGAATTGTTACTTCAAGGAGAACAATAAAATCAAGAAATCCCTCCAAAAAGGGTTAATACAATCTCGAAAATACCACTATTATCTTCTATAAATCCCTGGATCTGGGAAGACTCATTAGCATACGAATCCCTAAATTGGAACACCCACACAGCACAGATAGCCTCTAAGTAAATCTTTGGTTGACAACAAACAAACAAACAATTTATTAAGCTCTAAATGTATTAAATGATTTAATTATTTGCTCTTAAAATTTTGTGGTACTTGTGATTATTTTCGGATATTTTACTTTCAATATTAATTTAGCATCTCCTGTATAGTATTAAAGGGTTTTATCAGAAGACCCCTTCCCCCAGTGGCACATTGATAAATCTGAAGGCTTATAATGCTAAAAATCGGATTTCGATATCCATGGTGGGCACAACACTGATAGCCCATTATGTAGCTTTACTCTTAACAACAAACAGACCTTCTTATTTGTCTATATTGGATTTAGGGGCCCGG
>NW_013667296.1:76109-85896 GCF_000517525.1 Limulus polyphemus | reverse complement strand
TCCTGTATAGTATTAAAGGGTTTTATCAGAAGACCCCTTCCCCCAGTGGCACATTGATAAATCTGAAGGCTTATAATGCTAAAAATCGGATTTCGATATCCATGGTGGGCACAACACTGATAGCCCATTATGTAGCTTTACTCTTAACAACAAACAGACCTTCTTATTTGTCTATATTGGATTTCAAA
This sequence comes from Limulus polyphemus, assembly GCF_000517525.1. Classification (NCBI taxonomy): domain Eukaryota; kingdom Metazoa; phylum Arthropoda; class Merostomata; order Xiphosura; family Limulidae; genus Limulus; species Limulus polyphemus. The sequence goes on along the minus strand of NW_013667296.1, from coordinate 85,708 downwards.
TTTAGCAAGCAATAGTAACATTTCATACCTTCTACTAATCATTACCCAATTCGTCAGCTGACTGGGAGATGATGGGTAGAATAAACAAATGATTAAAACATGGAGTTGCTCACAATTTAAGAAACGAAGAAGTGCAGAAGGGGAATATACAGGGATTATCGAATGAAGTTGTCAGACTCCAGAGTTGTAATTAACCAATCTAAGGAAGGACAAATATAAAGTATTAAGCCTGCCATTGGGACAACATTATGGTCAGGATCCCACTCTGAAAGAGATATGAAGTAGAAATTAATAAGGAGTTCAAAATGAAGCGGGAACTTTCTTGGGAGGTTGAGTATTATCATTTGGTAAGTTTCAAAAGATATTTTGGCGATAAAACATCCAATGGTTTGATAGCAGTAGTGCGGAGAAGCAACATTGTATACTGCTATTGAAATAAAAAGTACAGAAACTTTAAAGTCACGATTTAAGTGCCGAAAGTTAACGAAACTGTGAAACCCAATGGACCTAATATTTCTGATAAAATCACGTTAGACCAAAGATTTTTTTTTACATTGCTATTATTTTGTCCATCATGGATTTCAGTCATAGGTGTGTAAAAAAGTATTTCAGATCTATCTTTCATTTTCCACAATTGACCTTTATGTGTAACATTGGTGAGCTTGAGGGCTTTTAACGCTCAAAATCGGGGTTCGATATCCACAGTGGACACAGCGCAAATAGCTTATTGTGTGATTTTGCGCAAAAACAAACAAACAAGTCATTGTACTGGGGTAATCCAATGTAGTTTTGTCAGAAAGTTAACTCCTATATATTTGTGGCATATTAGTTTCACGCATCGCATCTGGTGTGCATAAACTTTGACATTTCAACCTTATATATCAATACCATGATGCCCTTTGGGGCTCAGCGATAAGCTTGGAAGGTTATAACCTGAAATCAGGATTAATCCTATTGTGCAACTATTGGCTTAACAATGAAGAAACAAACGATCCTCTGACAATGAAAGCCTTTACAAGTTCGTTAGTCTCGGGTATATTTGACTGAGTAAAAAAACTTTCGATATTTACCAGTAGCAAAATAATGGCTAACAAAATGTGAAGACGACAAACACATGAAATTATTGTCAATTGAGTCCCACGTCACTAAGAAATAAGATGTGCGGCACCTTGATACATAGTATAAAACTGGGTTGTCCAACTGAAATCAGTTTCAACTACCAAGCCAAAATGTAAAGTAAATAAATACGGAAACTAAAAATACAATTTATTTTTAGTGCCTTTGACTTTGAGGATAAGTTGTTTAATGTTTGTATTACTATATTACTCTGTCTGGTGTTTGATACCAACAATAAACTTGAAGTAAACCGTGATACTTATTATTATATACCACTAGTGGCATAGCGGTGTGTATTCGGACTTATACCGCTAGAATCCGGGTTTCGATACCCGTGATGGGCAGAGCACAGATAGCCCATTGTGTAGCTTTATGCTTAATAAAAAACATCAACTTATTACTATTATTATCAACGGTCTATGAAGCTGCACTCAAATTACCTTTGTGCTACGTGGCTCTCTTCTAGGAGGTTATTATAATCATTATAATTTCAGGCTTTCACGTTAATGGTTGTTTTTTGTCTTAGTTTTTTTTTAAATAAGTGTGGCTCTTCATAAGTTCACAATTTATTGAATTTAAAGTTTTTATGGGTGGGATCTGTCTGAGAAGTAGAAGTAGACAATGTTTCGGTTTCTATAAAACGTCATCCACTCCAGTATGTGCCCCCTAGTGGCACAGCGGTATGTCTGCGGACTTACAACGCTAGAATCCGGGTTTCGATACCCGTGGTGGGCAGAGCACAGATAGCCCATTGTGTAGCTTTGTGCTTAATTACAAACAAACTAACAAAATCTCCAGTATATTCCAGGCAGATCTAGTTCGTAAAACTTCAAACCCATCAAAAACTCATTTAATAGACAAACCACTTAAATTTAAGTTATTATTATGTCTTTCACACACATAATAGCCAAGTGTACTAAATATTTCTTAAAACTTTAGCAATGGTCTAGCTTGTTAAATACTGCTTAATATTTTAACGATGGTTTGGCTTGTTTAATACTGCTTAATGTTTTAACTATGGTCTGACTTGTTAAATATTGCTTAATGCTTTAACGATGGTCTAGCTTGTTAAATACTGCTTAATGTTTTAACTATGGTCTGGCTTGTTAAATACTGCTTAATGTTTTAACGATGGTCTGGCTTGTTAAATATTGCTTAATGTTTTAACGATGGTCTGGCTTGTTAAATACTGCTTAATGTTTTAACGATGGTCTGGCTTGTTAAATATTGCTTAATATTCTAACAATGGTTTGGTTCGCGCAAATATTGTTTAATATTTTGAGAGTGATCAAGCATATTAAGTAATGCTTAATAATTTAGCAGGAGTCTGTTTTGTTAAATATTGCTTAATACTTTAACAATGGCTAGGGTTGTTAAATATTTAAAAAATGGTCTGGCCTGTTAAACATTGCTTAGCATTGCTTAATATATTAGAAACATAACCAGTTAAGTTTCTGAAATATTTGTTTAGAAAATAACAATTGACGTAGCATATAAGAATGAGATAGGCTTTTCGTGTAAGAGCTTGTCATTTTTGTTTTCTTGTGATAAAAATATCTGTCCTTATCATGTATCCACATATTTATTAACATTATTTGGTAAAACGGTAAAACTATTATCATTGTTTCATACTATGTTAAAATAATGTGCTCATGCTAGCTTCCGGGAAAAAAAGATTTCAAAATAATAAACTATGAATATAATTTCGACTAAATATTTCTGGCTCCGAGATAAATTTAAAATAGATACAAAAATGATTAAAATCTTAATATTAGAATGTATTTTACAAAGGAAATAACATTTTGAGTTGTGTATGTTCATGATATAACCTGTATAAATTCTTTTTTTTTATATAAATATATTAGAATTGCGAATACTTGAACCCGTGTAACGTGTCTTAGCTTCAGGTAAATGAATGAAAAACCTGTTTGCCCTACTTTCGACAAGGGCGAAACGAACAATCAACGGAAAAAATCTTGTACCTGACGCTGTTTAGGTGCTTCTTGCCTAAAATAATTGAATGTGGCTTATATTGAAAGATCTATGAAACCTGATTTTCTGTTCTATTAAACTGTATGTGCTTCTTGCCTAAAATAATTGAATGTGGCTTATATTGAAATATCTTTGAAACAGGATTTTCTGTTCTATGAAACTGTATGTGCTTCTTGCCTAAAATAATTGAATGTGGCTTATATTGAAATATCTTTGAAACAGGATTTTCTGTTCTATGAAACTGTATGTGCTTCTTGCCTAAAATAATTGAATGTGGCTTATATTGAAATATCTTTGAAACAGGATTTTCTGTTCTATGAAACTGTAGGTGCTTCTTGCCTAAAATAATTGAATGTGGCTTATATTGAAAGATATATGAAACCGGATTTTCTGTTCTATTAAACTGAAACGCTGGAAACAAAAGCATTGTCATACACATGTAGATCTAAATAGTTTTTAGCAAAATTTCACTTCTGACTGCTTTACTTCTCACCAAATTGCTGTCTCGTCATCTAATAAACCTGTCAGCTTTTAAATTAAATCTTTATATTATTATGTCAAGTCTTGTACAGTTAAGCAATGTTATTATTTAAGGCTGACCGAACTATTATGTTTGTGGATTCTCCTGATGGTTAAATAATAAGCTTCATGGTTCATAACGCTAACATTTGGAGTTCGATTCCCTCGGTGGATATAGACTACTCACTGTGTAGTTTTGGCCTAAAACAAACAAACTCTTGCTGTCAAATTGCTTCAGTCAGATGTTAAATGACAAGTACAGTTTTGACAGTGAATATTCGTAAACCTGATGCTGATATAAAAAATGCCTAATCTGACGAAACGCTAATAGATATTGATAAACGTTATACTGATGTATGCCTTACAAGCAAATGTAACATATACACCAAAATCGCGCTTTAGCAAAAAACTACAAAAGGTACACGTTTAGAGGGGAATGACTGTGGTAATAGCCTGAGTTACACGCCAAGTCGTAGGCGATAAACAAGTATGCAAACAACAGAGAATTAACTAAGGATCATTTAAGGAATGGGATCCAGGTACTCAAATCCACAGTGTCCTGAGTTTAACTACAAATCTACAGTCAGATATAATATCAGTTTTGAATAATTATAGTAATTTTAAGCAACTCATTCAAAAACAATGGCTCTGAACACTAGAAACCTGGTTTTGATACCCGTGTAGGCAGAATATAGGTAGCCCATTGTGCAGCTTTTCTGCTTAACTTCAAACAAACAACCCAATAATTCTGCCAAGCTTAAAGAATGTATTAACTCTAATATAACTCTATAGTACAACCAGAATATATTAACCTTAATATAACTCGATAGTGCAAACAGAGTATATTAACTTTAATATAACTCTATAGTACAACCAGAATATATTAACCTTAATATAACTCGATAGTGCAAACAGAGTATATTAACTCTAATATAACTCTATAGTACAACCAGAATATATTAACCTTAATATAACTCGATAGTGCAAACAGAGTATATTAACAATAATATAACTCGATAGTACAACCAGAGTATATTCACTCCAATATAACTCGATAGTACAACCAGAGTATATTCACTCCAATATAACTCGATAGTACAACCAGAATATATTCACTCCAATACAACTCGATAATATAACCAGAATATATTCACTCCAATACAACTCGATAGTACAACCAAAATATATTAGCTCCACTATAATTTGATCATTAACAGTATAACCACCTAGACTTCCCCCCTTAAAATAGTATCTACCTATTGAAATCAAATATACATTAATATATCACTGACATTTGGTTTATTATTGTGCTTAAAACAAAGGTTCACAATGGGCTGTCTATGTTCTGCTCACCGCGGGAATTGAAAAGTCACCCTTTTAGTATATAATTCGTTAGCGTTAGGTAATGTATTTTATTTTAATTTTAAAACTATACAATGGGCCAGATTCTCTCTATTCACAGCAGAATGGATTTTAGCATCGTGATTTATTAGTGAAACTCGCGTGGTTCGGTTTCTAATATAGCTTTCAAAGAAAGTTTAATCGCTTTGGTGTTGAGGGATACTTGTAATCTTATAGAACTTCAACACAAAACACGACGAGCAGCCAATGACGTATGTGAACGAAGTTTCAGAAGTCAGAAGAACAGGCGCACACTGACCTAGATGAGTAGGAGAACAGGTTTTTCATCTGGATAGTTTGCCTTGGCTCCTATGAAAGCTCGACTAGCTGGCAACTACGTAATTTTGATAAATAGTAGTGACCGAAATTGAAACCTACACCACAGTCAAGCTTAAAACCTTTCGTATATTTCAGAACGCACGATTCATCATAACCTAAATTGTCGGAACGGGTTGAGTTCCATTATAAGACAAGGAAGTAAGGTGCGCCTCAGTGTGTTTTTCCCCCTAGTATAAGTAAAACCTTTAATTTCAAAACACCGTTATTTCTTAACAGGAATTGCTGAAAAAAATGAAATGACGTGTAAAAGATTATTGAAAACAATTATGTCATGTTTACGAGTGGAATCAAAACTTATAATGATACTGTTATAATTCGACTGACACTTTTTAACAATGGAATGGGACATTTTCAAATGCAGAAAACAAACAATGTTACTATAGAAGTTCCAGTTGAGAGAAAAGCATTATTTTAAAGATTTTTGAACTTAATATCTATCAGAATACAACTGAATTTTTGTTCTTGTTACATCACTGTTGTATGCGTCATTACAAACACTGCTCTTAAAAAAAAGTTGATGTTTCGCCAGCTCATCATATCATTTAGTTAATACTTCCACTGCAGTATTTGTTGGCGTTCTTTCATAACCAGCATTAAAATATAATGTTTTATCACAAAGCAAAAAGTGAAGCTTAATGAACCACGAACAGCAGTCGACCATGAACTAAATAAAGAGCAACAAATTAGTTACGTCGTACGAAAAGGTTCAGCAGGCAGGTGAATTCACTTGAATATGCTTAAAAGCTAATTTTGATGCTCATGAATTAGCTGGTTAATGCAAATAATGTACTTTAAGAATTTTAGTAAGAAAAACGAAACGTTTTGTTTTTACTTAGAACGAATATAACTACGTGTTCTAACTTAGGAATTAAGGAATCGAATGGTTATTTTCAAACAGATATAATTTATATTTCTATATCTCTCTTTCTGTTTAATATTTGTCTATCGTTTATATATCCAGTGCTTTAGTATTTAATTAAACAGGTCTTAAGAGTTGTCATGGTCATACGTACACCAATACAAGTTCAAAACTCTGTATGACTCAATGAAAAAATCTTTCATTAACAATTCAGTTTCAGAACCTACACTCTAGTTGTAATAACAGTATAACTACTGGACCTTACTGGTTCAGACTTAACTCTTTATAAGTTACCTATAAGCTTTTAACTATATCAGGAAACATAGACATACTTATAATTCAAAGGAATATTTTTTTTCCCTTGGAGTGTTGAATTACAGAATTTAACCACATATTTTTTAATTATTCTTACCGGGTGACGAAAAGAAAATTCCCAGAAGAAGAAGACTAGTATTGATTAGCCAGAAGATCATTGGCATCGCTTTTCTTGTGCGGGTTTCTTGTCTCTGATTATTCTTTCGTTATGGAATGTGCACTATCCTGTAGACATTATACACCTATTTAACTCTTTTACACCTCTAGAACACATACACCCTTACGGGTGACTGTCGCATCTCTGCAGCGAAATTGGGGAAAATCTTTTTTTCCACTGATTATTTGGAAATGACACAAGCACAAACTAAAAACCAGAGATGAGGAACACAACAGCTGCAACCCTGTGTACGTTTCTCCAGGCCCTTGGCGCCAAATGGAACTAAGTCTAAACCTGTTTCAGTCCTACCTGTTATTTGAAAGGCCAGACATGTTCGCCCTTCTTGTGAATGGTTACTGGTCCCAAGGCAGCCTCTGACATCATTCTGCCTCTTGGCTCTTCACGTAGGTGAAGTGGCGACGAGGTTACATGACTGCTGAGGGTGACAGGCAATATCACAGAATAAAATGTGATCTTTCGTTCCTCTTTCCGTACGTTTGGCTCCACTACCCTAGTTAATTACTCAAGGTCGAATAGCTCCATTTGATAGGGACGGATCATAGAACCTTCTAAATGTAAGAAACTTCAAATCGAATATTTTCTCACCTAGACATCTAAGTACACATCTTATCTCGTTGATCGTATTAAACGGTTGAGAGCACATGTTACTTGAGTGTTGATAATATGAGATTCGTTACTTTCTGTGGGCTAGTATATTTCCTATTGAGTTGTAGCGTTAGTTTTCCAAGTAAAATTATTATTCTTAAAAAAAAAACGATTTGAGCTGTTTTTATTATTTTTGGCGAAGAATTACTTAAATATGTATATTTGCACAAAATAGAAATTACACATTTTCAAAACATCATGAAAGAATAGACTTAAGCAAAAACTATCTACCCAGTCTTTATCAATATTGAGGATTTTTCCAAAAGATGCAAAATATTATGACAATTTGAAACGTGCTCATATTGTGACCTAGAGTTTACAGTCTTTTTTTACACTTTTACGAACATTTATTAAACGTATTGTATGACCAAATAAATCCGGAAGCGTTAGAACATATGAATCTGTGTTACAGTAATTTGAAATAGGTATAAAAGCGTGTGACAGATGTTTGTGCCAAGTTATTGCCAGTGTTATTGTGCCTATGTTTTGTTACCCCCCAGTGGCACAGCGGTATGTCTGCGGACTTACATCGCTAAAAACCGGGTTTCGATACCCGTGGTGGGCAGATCACAGATAGCCCATTGTGTAGCTTTGTGCATAAATTCAAACAAACTATGTTTTGTTTAATAAAAATTTCAATAAGTATATTAGTTAGTTGTAATGAACCTGTAGTCTTAACATCTTCCACGGTGTTAGTTTTAACTGTATTCTTTCTTGTTCTGTTGTAAGGTTTTAAGAATTAACAAGTTTATAATTTTTGTTTCGTTAGGGGGAGATGGTGGTAACAGTAATTGGATAATGTCGAATTCAAAGCTACTTACACAGTGTAACAAGCTTACCTTTCACTTCAGTTTCTTGACAAAAGCTCCAGTGAATAGAGCATCTTAATAGTAAATAACAGAAGACGATTTCAATTACTCTTAATATCGTAAAACAACGTCTATGAAAAAGTTTGGTTTGCTTTTTGAAGCTAAATGTTGTTTGCCCTTGAATTATCAGCAGGAAATAAGTGTTGGGAACAGGCTTGAATAACTTGGTGTCGCGTTTTGGAACACTTTCATTAACCACCCCCCAAAAAACATACATCACGTATAATAGTTAAACGAATCGCCTAAACATCACGTTAGTGTAGCTTATATAATATGTAAAGTTTAGTATACTCTAATTCCTTATAATGATGGTACACGACGAGACACACATTCGGCATGTAATTCTGTTTGAATACAAGAAGGGAAACAACGCTTCTGTAGGCACAAAGAATATCAAAGAGATATTTATTGAAATGTTTTGAACGTTCGTAAGTGTCAACGATGGTTCAGAAAATTTCGTTCAGGTGACTTTATCCTTAAAAACTGTGACGGCAGAGGCCGACATGTTTGAATGGATATTGATGCTCTGAATACGCTTGTTGAGTCTAACCCAAGGCAACACACTCGTGAAATGGCCCTGAAATTACACATCTCTCGTGAAACAATACTTAAACATCTAAGGAATATGGGAAACTCCTTAAAGAAGTCGTTTGAGTGCCTCACGAACTCTCCTATGATCATCGTTTCCAACGTGTAAACGTTGCTTCGTCTCTTCTGGCGCATAATGCGCGTGATGAAAAATGGATTCTGTATGCGAATATTAAACACCAAAAACAATGGTTCAATCCTAGACAAAAACCACTTTCGACCCCCAAATCTGGACTCCATCCACAGAAAGTGATGCTTTGCATTTTGTGAGACATCAAAGGAGTAATTCATTTCGAACTCCTCAATCCACAGAAAACTGTCAATGCAGAGATGTATAGTCAGCATCTGGAACGTTTAAATAAAGCCCTTCATCAGAAACTCCCTTCACTCGTCAATCGGAAAGGTGATCTTCTTCTCCACGACAACACACGTCCACATGAGAAGTTATACTCCACCCACCATATTCTTCAGATATGGCACCATCAGATTACTATCTTTTCGTTCGCTACAACACCATCTTAATGGGCAAAAGTATGCAAATGTGGAAGGTGTTAAAGAGGACATCGACATGTTTTTTGCTTTAAAGCCAAATTATTTTTTTAATCAGGGCATTAACAACCTGATTGTAAGATGAAAAGAATGGAGACTATTTCATTTAATAAATATTTTATTTTGATATACAAGTTGTTCGGGGGTTTTTCATCTACAAAAAGCGACATTAATTTCTTGACGACCTAGTATTTCAGTTCGAAAATTATTTAAGTATTTTATTTATTTA
>NW_013667296.1:68375-75190 GCF_000517525.1 Limulus polyphemus | reverse complement strand
AACCTGCGATCCCCTACATGTCAGCCTGAAGATTTCCCACATATCAGCCTGAAGATCCCCCACATATCAACCTGCGATCCCCTACATGTCAGCCTGAAGATTTCCCACATATCAGCCTGAAGATCCCCCACATATCAACCTGCGATCCCCTACATGTCAGCCTGAAGATTTCCCACATATTAACCTGAAGATCCCCCGCATATCAACCTGCGATCCCCTACATGTCAGCCTGAAGATTTCCCACATATCAACCTGAAGATCCCCCAAATACCAACCTGAAGATCCCCCACATACCAACCTGAAGATCCCCTACATGCCAAAATATGTTTCCTAATATAGCTCATTTTCATTCGAATGTATGATTTTTGGCCAGTGACTGGTAAAAAGGTGTTGTGGCCTTTGAGGGTATCTGAGGACCGTTCATGTGTCCCACCACTACTTTAGAGTATGTTTCTATTGGAATGATAGTCCTTCCATCAACCTAATTCTACCTGCTACGTAGTAATTTCGTAGTCTTTAACGGATAAATCATAAGTCATCTTTGAGAGACAGTTTCTTAAAACCATACGATGAATCTGTTTATAAAATGTATTACATGACTTGAAGGTGCCATACAGTTAAAACAAGCATAGTTGAGGAAAAACACACGTGCTCATTGAAAACTAAAATAAAAAGTATCGAAAATGCTTCTGATGAAGCCAATGAAACTACAACACCCAAAAACAGTACTTTTCATCATTCTTGAGATTCGTTTGAATTTCGCGCAAAGCTACACGAGAGCTACCTATGCTAGTTGTACCTAATTCAGTAGTGACAAACCAGAGAGAAGGCAGCTAGTCAACATCACCCACCGCTAACTCTTGGGCTACTTTTTACCCAACGAATGGTGGGATTGGCCGTAACATTATAACGCCGCCTCGCGACTGAAAGGGCGAGCATGTTCAGTAACGGGAATTCGAAACCGCGACCTTCAGATTGTCATTGTCATTCCAGACTCTTGAGAGTGGAAGAAAGAAGATATGTTTTACTTGATCATTAGATTTACGTTAAACATGAGAAATGCTTCAGTGTTTCTTGTTAATGAAGTGACAATTGTGTTTATTCCCAGTCACTTTGGGTGTTCAGGTTGTTAATTCTAACCTGCAGAATCTAACCCAAATAACCGGCCCCGAGCACGGCCAAGATTAGGGCACTTGTCCATGAATATCTTGCGTAAACGAAGTTAATAGAACAGGATGAGGTGGGTTGAATAACACTACAAGCCTCAGTGAGATTCGTATACGGCTGGAGAAATAAGAATAGTAGGCCTTATACGTCAGATGACTGAAAATGTGTTCCTTACGAATTTATAGCGTTACAAGAATAGACAAATAATAATGATAATAGAAAGATATTGAACAAAGTAATTTGATCTTTCAAATTTTGATGTATTTATTGTTTTGATATTCATTCTGAAACTTCTCGAGTGAAACGGACTCAAGTCTGTAGTACTTATTATTAGATCATGGACGCGAAAAAAAAAAGTGTACAGAAGAATTAGCTGTATGTGCTAAAATATTGCCATCATAATTAATCAACACTGCATTCTAGTGTGCCAAACGTAGCCCTATAGTATTAAAACAAGGCAGTCACTGGCCTCTGTTTCATACTGTGCGCTACCAGTTTAGAACTGTATTATGTAGGTCAGATGGAGATGCCGTGACCCATCGAGATTTAGCAACGAGGCTAAACAAAATGGGGGTGGAGGGGAGCATGGGAATTCGGGGAAAGCACAATTAATATCAAAACGTCCGCACTCGAATCAGGGAAATTAACATTTTAACTCATAATTTTTTTCTTTTGGTGGTTAGGACTAAATGCCAGGTGTTAACGCAAATAAAACACATCGCAGAAAGTCATGACCACGAGAAAGAAGGGTAAACATACAGCTCAGGAAGACGAGGTATTTTCATGTGTTATCATAGCCTTTTTTTTTTCTGATATATTAATAGCAAAATGAACATTTTCTGATCTACACATTCTTATGAATATTTCATGGTGAAAATATATATAAACATAATAAAAGGATAAACGGAACGGTCGAGGACCGAGAGTGGTCTGGTATTTAGCGTGCCCAGATGTTAATGGTTCGCTTCCCGTTGCCTCAAAAACACGCTCCGAACTTTGGCGATCAGACAAGGGTAGGCAGAGAGCGCCGTTGAGCGACTGCCTTCTCTCTACTCTATCAGTTCAAATTTTGGGGCAGCTTTTTGCAGATAGCCATTGTATAGCTTTGCAGGAAAATTTTAAAACAAAATATTTATTACAGCTACACTACATATTTATTGAAGAAGAGTGATTTAATCTTTATCTACGCTCTTTCCCTTTCACTCAATGACATAAGAAAATACTTGTAATAAACAAGTCTGGGCACTCATTGTAAAATATCTACAAATGTCTCTCGTCACGATAAATGTATTTGTATGTAGACTAGGGTTCAAATTTTTTACTCGTTTGGTTGTCTCATGTAAAAGGCACGAGTGGAGTTTTACTTCTTACAAAGATTTCATGGAACATTGTCCAAGTTTAGCAAACTAAGTTTTATGTATTTTTGAGAAGATTAGCTTGTGCTTGATTGAATCTACTAGTTTAAATGGGTGATAATAGTAAAAGAAAAGAAACAATAGCAATGAATAAGTGGCAAAATGTCATAAACATTTGTTTGTTTGTTTTTTGAATTTCGCGCAAAGCTACACGAAGGCTATCTGCGCTAGCCATCCCTAATTTAGCAGTGTAAGACTAGAGGGAAGGCAGCTAGTCATCATCACCCACCGCCAACTCTTGGACTACTCTTTTACCAACGAATAGTGGGATTGACCGTTACATTATAACGCCCCCACGGCTGGGTTCGAATCTCCGTCCCACCAAACATGCTCACCCTTTCGCGACCCTCAGATTGTGAGTCGAGCTCCCTAACCACCTGAACATGCCGGCCCATCAACATTTGACCAAGTGTCAAGTTGGGACTTTGGAATCTTTTTTTTTAATTCTTTTTTTCACTTTATCTTGTCTTTGAGTGAAACTCTGCACTCCATTCGGAGGAGACATCTATTCTTCTATTGTGTCTTCTCCGATATTAAACTTCACTTTCTTACTTGTATTCTCAGAACGTTACGAAAATCATCGATCTTATTGATCTTTAAGATTTACAGTATTGGGAATAATCATTCGAAGAGTGAATAGAATGCGAAATTATTGAAATGGTCCCATTATATTGTATAAAAACGAGCTGAACCAGAGTACTGTCAGGTGCTGACAGGTTACACTGTGATTGACTGTCCTCCAACTAGACAGTGTCAAACAAGCACCGCATCTATAAAGTATAGACAGTCATACTATTCCCAACAGCAGTGTTGTGAATGCACTCCTGGCTCTCATAACAGAAATGCTTCATGAAAAACATGCAGAAACGAAATTTTTGTTTCTTTAGGAGAATAATATATAAGACAAGTACTGATGATAATAAAATCGGCTGGGATAGAAAGTTCAAACTGTTTAAAACTTATGTTAAGTAACTTGGGATATGCTCTTATGTTAAGCTAAGATCCAGTAGAGATCTTTCCAAAGACCTAGCTATAAGTACAGATGCGAGTGTTACCTCCAGAACAGTAACATTGACAGAAGTGGTCTAAATGGATGTGTAGCTACTTGAAAACCACTGTTTACAAGAAATGATCAGATCAAAAGGCTGAAATGGAAATCGGGCTTCAAACAATATAATGAACAAAACTGTAAGAAAGCGCTCTTTAGAGAGAATTCAAATTCAAACTGTTTGCCAACAATTAAAAAAGAGAAATGTATCACAGTCAGCATATACAACATCTACAGATAAGCAGGTTGAGAGACCAATGGTGAACGTGACTTCATTTAACGGTGTTGGAGATCCGTATAATCTATTGACAGGAACAAGATCTGTTGGACTTGAAACGATACCTAAAGGGGGTGGGGAGGCCGATAGAGCACTCCAACAATAATTTGTCTTACACAACATCCTGATATGAATATTATTAACTCTGTGAGAACTGAGAAGGTAAAACAGCAACCAAACAACAGATTATGATGAGTAATAAAGAGTAGTTGGAATGATATTCTACAATTATACTTTGTTAAGCTTATGGTAACATAAAAATAAGTTCTATTCCTTTGCTGAAAGAGATACAGAATACATGTACATTGTACAGCGTATTCTATTTTATTATGTATTTTGTGTAATAATTTATTGAACTAATGATAAATTGTAACTACTCACAGTTGCTGAATCCTGTATGTTTCTGTAATTATTTTCAATACTGTATATTACTCTCTAATTTTCCATAACTTTGTTGTATCACTATGCCTAAAATATTTACACGTAAATTGGTGTTTTGATTTGTTTAAACGACTACTAATTCCAAAAAAAAGGAGGATTTTTTAATACGTTCAATGTTTGGCGTTTACAACTTTAAGAACGAAGTTTTACTTTGGTAAGTTCACGTTGGTAAAAGGTCACTTTTAGATAATGTACAAAATCTAAAGGTTATATATTGGAGTTAATAATCATTGAATAAAGCCAAATGTTAGGATTAAAATTTAAAAAGGGACCATTACTTCCTTTTTTTTTTAGTGTTCAGTACACTTTTGTTGATTTTATAGGCTTCTTTCTCATGCTCATAAAAGTGCCTCCCTGGTGGCTCAACGTTAAGTCCTAGGATATATAACGCTAAAGTCTGAAGCTCAATCCCTGCAGTGAGAACAGCGCAGATAACCCATTGTGCAGCTGTGTACTTAAAGCAATAATAAATGTGATCAATATCTAACCAGTGTTACCATTTTATCGTTCATTATCTGGCCTATTTTAACTCCTAATATAAAGTAGGGCTATGCTTATCAAGGTTAATCGTCTTTACTTCTATAAGTTATCCTCACTTTAAAAATATTATTGTCTTCATATTTTGTTTTAAGGCGAATACCTCACTAGATCTCGTATATTTAGTCTAGCACCCAATTTCATCATTATCTTTGGATATGCCTCAAGGTGTGTTAGTGCCATACAATGATTATTTCTAGGTACGTTTTTTTTCGTTCTTGGAAATTGATATTACGTTTAATTATTTTGCCTTGAAACAAAACCAATTCAGGTTGTTGTGTGTGTGTGTATATTTTCATATTATTGCTGTTTTGTTGTTGTTTTTTTGTTTGTGTGTGTGTATTTTTATATTATTGTTGTTTTCTTGTTTTTTGTTTGCGTGTGTGTATTTTTATGTTATTGTTGTTTTGTTTGTTTGTGTGTGTGTGTTTCTATTATTGTTGCTGTTGTTGTTTTTGTTTGTGTATGTATTTTCAAATTATTGTTGTTTTCTTGTTTTTTTTGTGTTTGTATTTTTCTATTATTATTGTTTTGTTTTGTTTGTGTGTGTTTTTCTATTATTGTTGTTTTGTGTGTATGTATTTTATATGTGTATGTATTTGTTGTTGTTGTTTTGTTTGTGTGTATGAATTTTCATATTATTGTTGTTTTGTTGTTGTTGTTTTGCTAGGAATTATATCATTCACAACTTAATGAACAGTATATGAGATTTTTAGCCAATAATTATTTTGAATAGCATCTGTCAATTTAACAGTAAGTCTGAAACAGCCAATGATTCTGTTTTTGTAAATATATGTGAAAAATAAAATGTAAAATATAAAGCAACCACCTTAATTAGTTACTTCATCATTATAATGAATTAATTACCTCCGCTACCGAAGGTGGACGGAGGTTATGTTTTCACCACTGTGTGTGCGGACGAAAGTTGGTTTACATTTGGACTATGACCCAACTTAGAAGTGATTAGTTTTTGCAGAGTGAAGGTCAAAGATCAAGGTCACAAAAATAAAAACCTATCTGTTAACATGAGGACCGATTTTTCACACAATTTTTACTCTATAACAGTCAAAAATTATCGGATTTTGATGGAACTTGGTGGACATATGTAAAATATTATTCCTCATTGTCCTGCCAAAAATAGTCTATGTTCGTTGATAAAGATGGACGTACGGAGAAATTTTCGTATTTTTTGAGAGCCGAATATGATCAACGCTGCGTTACGGAGGTATGCGCTCTAGTGAGCGCGCCTATAGTTTAATGAATTGCGTATGTGATTAACATAGCACAGCTGGCATTTAACGAGCTTATTGCTTTTTAACGTAGAACTCAGTCTTTAATCAGAATTTAATTATTTTTAGAAGTAATAGCTTCTCGGTCAAAATTTCTATTTTTTCAAAGTTTTCTCTTTAAAATCTACTAGTTTTATTGTTTGCGATTCTAATTCTTCTGTGTTTTGTAGAAGTTACAAATTAGGTCATGAATTGTGAAATTTTCTAGTTTTGTTCGTTTATATAATATTCCTTAGATTCCAAGATAAATTAACACAAAAACTATATTGCACTGAAGTATAGCATATAACCTTTCGGATAATCAAAAAATTTAAACACTTAAATTTTTATAAATATTTCTTCTTCATGTTATCACAAATTTTCATTTTTTTTGTAAAGTTAAAGTTTAATAAAAAATGTACTACAAAGTGACAAAAAATTTAAATTAATTTTAAACTAGAAATTACTTGAAAAATTGTTAATATATATATTTTTTTACGAATGACTACAAGATTTTCGGAAAAATACATATCAAAGAAAATATGGTCATTCTCTTAAGCCCCCCAATCGCACAGAGGTATGTCTGCGGGCTTACAACGCTAGAAACCGAGTTTCGATACCTGTGGTGGGCAGAGCACAGATAGCCAATTGTGTAGCTCTGT
>NW_013667296.1:65736-68103 GCF_000517525.1 Limulus polyphemus | reverse complement strand
GATAGCCCATTGCGTAGCTTTGTGCATAACTTCAAACAAACAAACATTCTCTTAATTGTTCAAGAAGGTAGTTGGGTCAGCGGTAAGTTTACGGACTTATAACGCTGTAATTCGGGGTTCGATTCTCCACGGTGGATACAGCAGATAGCCAAACCTAGCTTTGCTCTAAGACAAACAACAACAACTGTTCAGTAACATATATATATACTTAGTCCTTTTCTAAGTTTATTCCAAAAAAGAAACAGCTTGTTCTACAGAATCGAAGATGCTTCAAAACATAATTTGTTTTTATAAAATAAGGATACATTTTTGTCTTCGGGTTACTTCCTTCATCTCTATATGCCAGTTTTTTAAGAAAACCGTAACTTTATTTCCTAACCTTCGTTAACAAATACATAACGATGGGCTTTTACCCTCCTAATCAAGTTTGTCCCCAGTGAGTCAGCGGCAAGTTTACGGAATTATACGCAAAAATCCGGGGTTCGATGCCCCGCGATGTACACAAAAGATAACCCAACGTGGCATTGCGCTAAAATAAACACACACACAAATGTAACCAAGTTTTCCAACTTATAATTGTCTCCGAATATTTGTATATTTTATTTACCGCCTTTCTTTTTTCTTTCATTTTTTTTTGTTGTTGTTGTTGTTTGTTTGTTTTTTGTTGTTGTTTTCTGTCTTTCCACTTATTGGATTCTTTTACTAGTTTAGTTTTCTCTACAAGTTGATTTATTTCGTAAGATTTTGTTTACTCTGCTTATCTTCAATCATTGTTTGTCTCCAGCAGTTGGTGCTTTCATATGATTTTTTATTCCTCTAGGTGTCATTCCTTAAAGCATTTTTTTTTATTCTTTCAATTATTGATGCT
This sequence comes from Limulus polyphemus, assembly GCF_000517525.1. Lineage (NCBI taxonomy): Eukaryota > Metazoa > Arthropoda > Merostomata > Xiphosura > Limulidae > Limulus > Limulus polyphemus. The sequence goes on along the minus strand of NW_013667296.1, from coordinate 67,235 downwards.
TTGATGAAATTACCCAAGTTTACTCACTTCACTGTGTTTGTTTGTTTCAGAAATTCACGCAAAGCTACACCTACCGTACGCAATTTTTATCACTGATAGGAGGGAAGAGCTGGTACCCACCGCGAACTCTTGGGCTATTCCTGTCTCATCCAACAGTGGGATTTACCAATTATAACGCACCTACAATCCAAAAGTGCGAAAAGGTGATTTTCAATCTAGCACACTAACCACTGGACCAAGTTCGTTTTTTTTTTTTGTTGTTGTTGTTGTTGTTTTGTGATTGTCAGAACTCGACAATTGGGAGGGTTGTAAGAGACAAAATGACGTCAAATACTATATTATGGGTCATTCAACCTATCTAATCCTCTGCGTTACCCGCCGGGGGCCGCTATGTCTGCCAAGAGCATTGAACGGGTAGGGCACGTCAGCTAGTCATCCTAATGACTTTAAAAAGTATTTTCCTTATTACTGTTTACAAGTTTATTTGTTTTTTAGTAAGAGTCTTTACTTGTTTATACGCTTGGCAATTTTATGTATCTTCAAACATGCGATTACGTGTAACAAAAATGTATGTTGATCAAAAAAGTTCATTAAATACATAAAAATGTAAATGCTATTTCTACTGATATAAGAGAAATAAACTACTTTTACAAGGACAATTAAATTCGAAACAAATCAAATAACAGTCTTTTTTTCAGTAGTTTCAAGTTCAGTAATTACCCTTCTAACTAAATTTGGTAAACACAACAAACTGCTGATACCGGGTCCCCTTTGGCTCAGATGTAAGTCTGAGGGGTTATAACGCTAAAAATCGGGTTGCGATTTGTTTGTTTGTAATTAAGTACAAAGCTATATAATGGGTTATCTGTGCTCTGCCCACCACGGGTATCGAAACCCGGATTATAGCGTTGTAAAAATGAGACTTAATATCTGTAAGGTTAATAAATAATTTCCGTCTAACTGTTGTTGTGCTAGAATTCTTGACAGGTGATACACTTCATAGGTGTGTAGCGAGAGAAAGGTCAGCTCAAACGAGACTTTCCACGAGTGGAAAAAACTCAGTAATCTAGTTTCATTGTTTATTGTATCAGCTCTAACGGGAAAAGGTGTGGCTTTAGTGCACCTAAAAGTATACTTATATGGATATATATATAAGGCAACTAACACAACTTTTATTTTTCATAGGTGTCTGAACAACACGAATTCTATATCTTTTCTTGCAATAGTATAGTTAATTACTTTATAGCTGCTGACACCACCAGCATAAAACGAGAATAAACTAGCCCAAGCTTTTGTTTTTCTTTCTCTGATGTTTATTCTCTCTCAGAAGAACTTATAAAACACCATTTTTCAATAGCTGTGGGTCGAAAGTTATTGGACACTCACTGACAGATACGTATATGTAAGAAGACATTACCCAATGGTAGGCCTCTAGGGATTTGAAAATCTTTAAGTGTTACGTATCAGAATTTCGAATAGCCGGAGCCGAGTTATATAAT
>NW_013667296.1:57492-64736 GCF_000517525.1 Limulus polyphemus | reverse complement strand
CTTATAATAGACACTCGCTCTGGTGCGTCGCGTTGGTTCTATTTATAGACGTGGGAACGTTTTCTTGAAAATTCAGTCTTATGTAACAATAGTGGGTAAAGCGTTTACGTATATAGATATATTGTTGATTCTTACTCTCGAGAATCCTCTACAACTTTGGAGAATAGGCGGGAGTTTCGCAATACCTATCTAACAGTATAAGCTATGTATGTTTCTAAATATAAACTTAATCTAAACAACGTCCATATTAAAATAAATACATAACAATAAATTCGTTGATATTGTAATTAAACATATCTTTATTTATTTTATTACTCTAACGTATTGTTTACTTGATGGGCATTGGGCTATTGCATCTTGAAGTTTGCATGCTGGACGTTGAACTACTTAATCTGACAGTTTACATGGTGGACGTTGGACTTTTGAATCTGACAATTTACGTGGTGTACGTTAGGCCATTGAATCTAACAATTTACTTGGTGAACGTTAGGCTATTGCGTCTGACAATTTACATGGTGAACGTTAGGCTATGCTATTGTATCTGGCAGTTTACATGCAGGACGTTGGGCTTACAGAGTAAACGAATTACGAATGAAAACACTAAGATTAACTAAATATCGCAGTTCTCTGTAAGCCTTCCAGATTTCTCAACACTACGTGGTTCTTTATCTTTGGAAGCTTTACTTGGTTCTAAAAGCACCATTAGTCCATTGATGATACAGCAAGATATTTCAGAAGTCCTGAAAAAAGGAATATTGGCCTGGCATTTCATCTTTAGTGATATTTACGGCGTTTATTTTTACGTATGAGTGGAAAGTTTTTTCCTTTTTCTTTGGTACGATATCTACTGTACAAATTAATATACCCCTCAGTGGCACAGCGGTATGTCTGCGGACTTACAACACTAGAAATAGGATACCCGTGATGAGTAAAGCATAAATAGCCCTTTGTGTAACTTTGCGCTTAACTACAAACGAACAAACAAATTAATATTTCATCGAGACAGAAATTTGGCTTGAACACATTCTTCTGATTGTATTTGTTGTTGTTTTTTATTATTTTTGTGCAAAACTACGCAGTTGTTATCTACGAATATAGCCAATGTAGCTTTACTCTAAAATAAACAAACGGACAGGTGCAAATCAAAAATTGCACATACTCATACATTCAATAAATTCCTGATAATGTGTAAAGGCTCAAATTCATATTTTCAATAAATAAAGTACAAAACAGAAATACTATAACACAGTACATTTCCTTTAGTCCAGTATAAGGTCAACCACAATTTTATTACTGTAAACCTGACTCACTTATGCCAGAAATACAGCATCCTCGTTTGTATTTTTCAAACGATATATATTGTTTCTGTGACTCATTTCTGTGTTTTTCATACGATGTATGTTGTTTTTGTGACTCATTTTTGTGTTTTTCGTATGATATATGTTGTTTCTGTGACTCATTTCTGTGTTTTCATACGATATATGTTGTTTTTGTCTAGTTTTATCAAAGACATTTAGAAAATATTGATCATTATTTGATAACTCTAACCAGTTGTCCTTTTAGTCATATGCAAGAATTTGTTTGACCCTAACATAAAAAAATCTTACTTCATGTCCGCGGTGTATGAAAAGCACCCATAGTTTTATCAGTTCACCTAATTTTACTATCAGTTTCCAATGAACTGTTTTTGGAATTATCATGATAATAACTTTAATGTATAACACAACACTACTTTCACAGATGATGCAGCTCCTTTTCAAAATCTTTGGCGTCTGGTACACGATTTGTGTTCATTATTGTTAAATATTTGATAGATGACGCCTGTGGCTTCTAAAAACATTTGGGTTATCCCTATACACCTCTGTGTTGAAGGAACAGGGACTACAGATGATCTTAAAGGAAATCCCTATTCACCCCGTCGTAGGGTGTGTAGGGACACTATAAATTTGTATCAAATCCTAGACCCTACGGTGTTCCAATGAGATCCAGTTAGGCTACAAGATTGAATTATAATTGCGCTACCTATCCACCATTGATATGTTTTAGCTCAGTATATGGACTTATGATTAGGGTACTCAACTTATGATTCTTTGCAGATTTTTGTTTCTTGGTATATTCGTTCATTCATTCATAAGTTGCTTTGTTTTAAAACATTTTTTTGTTTGATATAGGTTGTATTATTTTTCATTACACGTTCTTCGTAAAACATCTAGATGTTTAATTGAATAACGCTGTTAATGGTGTTCTTTGTGTATTCCCCACAACTTTAGAAACCCTACAAATGCGCTGCAATAAAAAAATATTTTAGCTTCATTTTTTTTTCTTTTTGTTTTGGCTTAACATCGGATTTAATGACAGAGGTAATACTAATAGAAGAGAGCGGGCGAAAACAGTATTTTGTTTTGCGATTTCTTCTGTGTTTTTGTTGTTGTTGTTGATTTCTCGCAAACAACTCGTTCACATACAACCGACTCCCCTGGCAAACAGCGTATAAGGATTGCGTGGGTGATTGTGGGCAACGACATTTGCTTCGTCATCGAAAAGAGAGTTGCACGTGAAATTTCTTGGAACTGAGTGATTTCTTGTTAGACGCGCAATAATCTTGTCGTTCATTGTGCAGCAGCTATGTTTTGTACTGAATTTTAAACACATGCTACATTGTTTTGCTAATTTCATAGGGGTGAAATAAATATTTCAGTTATGAAATTACCTAATCGTGGCGAATTCATTAGTTGATTCAAGAAATCATTTATTAAACCAACTTGTATAACTTACAACTAGCTTAACTTTCTCAATCAAATTATTCAATCTATCGAGTTATTTAATTGTAAGAACTAACTTAACCGACTGAACTAGCCGACTTAACTTATGAATCAAGTAACCTTACGACTTAATTGGTTACATCGTGAAATAATCTGTAGAATTAATTAATTGGCTTAACATACCTATCAAATAAGTTAAGCTGTTATATCAAGTGGTTTAATCTATCAGATCAAATAACATAACTAACTGAACTAGTTCTACTGGATCAACTGATTTAACGTACCAGATCAACTGGTTGTTAAGAAAAAATCTACTGCATCATGATTAAGTGCTTATTCAGAAATTTAAAAAAACATATGAAGTGACTATTTGTCTGCCTAGGGCAGTCACAATGCGCATGTGCTGAATTATCAGAAGCTCAGCTGCAAGAATTCACAAAACAGCACGGAGATGAAGGAAACATGGCTGAAAATGTTAAGTTTTGCGGGGGAGATACATTTCAATCCTATGAAAAATGATATAACAAAACTCGTCAGTATGAGTTGCAAATGAAATGTAAATGATACAAAAGATATTCCCGAACAATCCAACGGAAAGAAAAAGAAGCATTGAAAGACAAATCAGAAATGCACTGACATTTTATGTTTTAAAAACAACAACACCAAAACAAAACAGGAGCATTCTTGCATGTGAAGACATAAGATAGGTACTTTTAGGGTTAGTTAGTACGGCAAGCTAGGAGTTTTGCAACGGCAAACTATTCAGATAACGGAAAAGCTTGTTTGTATCTGTTTATTAGTATTATTACTCAAACAACAAATACAAGTAGAAGCTATAATTGTTGGATTGAAATTGAACTTGACCAAATATATATAGTTCGAAAATATCGTTTACATCATTTTAGGCTTAAGAAACCAGTGCAAATTGCGTTTATACCGGTCAATGCTTTTACTGTTGATTCGTATTATATGCTATTTTTCGCAGCTAAATAACTGCTTCAATAAATAAAGATAAGTAACTAATATAAATAATTGATAAATATAACCAGTTGAACCGAATTAGATATATAAAGTGAAACTTTCCAACCAATAATTCAGTTTTATTTATTTATTTTACATTTTTTCAATAGAATATTGAATACTATTCATCCGACCAGCCGGACAAAATAGCCACGGTCTAAAAAGTGGATATACTGATTTAACTAGTTGTTGAAAAAATAATCATATTTGTAAAGTAAATTCAGAATAATAAAGTAACCCACTAAATCTATTGACTGACCAAAGAAACAATTTGATATATTGATTAATTTGTTATTGGAAAAATCTACAATCGGTTAGTCAAATAAGTATTTAACCTGTTAAGTTTACAAAAAAATGCCCTCCAGTGGCACATCGGTATATCTGCGGACTTAAAACGCTAGAAACCGCGTTTCGATACCCGTGGTGGTCAGAGCACAGATAGCCCATTGTGTAGCTTTGGGCTTAACTTCAAACAAACAATCTACAAATAATTGAAAGAAACAACTTAATATACTGAGTCAACTTTTTTGATTGAGAATTGTAACTTACCAAGAAACTTGTTTATCCTAAGAGAAGAGTTAAATTTCCAAGATAATTTGTCAACACTTATTCAAAGGCTTACATTTTGGTTAACTGATCAACCCATGAGCGAGCTTATATGCAAAAATAATTTGTTCTTCAAGCTAATGTCCAACAAGATCGCTAAATTCTTAAATAAATAAGTTATCTGGTCAACTTACTTTGAACTCGTAAATTGAATAAAGTTAATAAAATAGAATTCAATTTAAATCTAAAATTACTTTTGTTAACATGTACCTTAAAAGCTTTTCAACAAATGAGATTTATTTACTGTATGGTAGTAAATACAACAGATATTCGCAGTAACGTAAATCTCTTTGAAAGACATAGTAGACACACGTTTTTACCTGTTTGTTTGTTTGGAATTAAGCACAAAGCTACACAATGGGCTATCGGTTCTCTGCCCACCACGGGTATCGAAACCCGGTTTCTAGCGTTGTAAGTCTGCAGACATACCGCTGTGCCACTGGGGGGCCGTTTTACCTGAATGATAGGATCTGATCTGTACTTCAAGTGACACTAAAGAAGACTCTTTATGACATTTAGTTTATCAATTTTGCTACGGCAAAGAGTAATATTTACTTCATCAACCCTAGACAGATATAAGAATAAGAAGAAATTTTTAATATATCATATCAGGGAATAGCACTAAAATAAAATAATTTTTCTTTAAATTTATTTCAGCGATAAAACACACTTGAAGCCTAGTGGCCAAGTTCAGAAATACAGATGGTTGAGTATTTATAGTAAGCTGATATATAAAGCCGTGGTAGAAATGGAATGTGCAGAACCACATTTTGAGATTGTTTAGCGTTTTGTAGGTGGTGTGATGTCACCGAAAATTTATCGCTTTTGGGGAAGATATGTGGTAATCCTTTCCGAGGCAAAATACTCATAAAGTCAGGTCATAAAGAATTGTTTAAATTGGGGATTTAGAATTTCCAAAATGGAGCTATTCCCTGTACTTAATGATAATAGGGATAAAAAGGAATTGGATCAACTTAGGGGCTAGGAACCATCCAGGAAAAAAAAAACTATTAGTCATTGTCGCCACGTGCGATGGTTCTCTATCTGACGACCGTGCATCTTGACTATAGTCTGTAACGTAGTTTCCACTGCAAAAGGCTCCGTCGTAAGATTATAAGGACGACTAATTCCCAGCGCCCGTTTAATTAAACAGTCCAGTTGCGCAGAAATCTAAAGAAGACTTGACTGGTATGTCTTCGTATGTAATATGATGAGTACCAGTTTCATTTTCTAGCTGCTTCAGGTATACGACATTTGAATGAGAGGTGCGACTGGAAGCCTTAACTTTACGAATCCATACCTTGTTGGCCTCGTTTTAAGACTGAGATCCTTCTTGATTATGCTGCGTACTGCCGTATGGAACACGTTGACGGTTTTTGACACTGACTTTGTGTTCGTGTATTCTCACCTGTTACAAGACGCCGCATTTTGTTTATCAGTGATGGGGTAAGATTTGTTATCTTGCGGTGAAGCTCAATGTCTGCAGAATAAAGGTGTAAAATAATTTCGTAAGGGCGCTAAAAGTCTGTAAGGATAGATACAGGTGTATATTCCTAATTCACAGTCGGAACCATCTTGTCATTCTTCAGAACATTATTCTGTAGTTAAGATTACCACTAAGAACTTCTGTCAGTGAGAAGTATCTTCAGAGTAAAAACCCAAGCCTACTTGATTAACTCATTTCACACCATATGTCTACGCACCAATGGAATAATCTGAAATTATAGTACAACCAATGATTATTTATTTATTTTCTTGAATTCTTCAACATAAAATGCATATAGAAATGGTATCTATTTTATAGAATAGTTTTATTTTATAATATTCAACGATTTAGTCTTATTTTGTTGATGAAACAATTTACATTGAGTGATGTTTCTGAACTCGTAATTCTTAGGCTAATAGTTCTCATAGAAGACAAACGCAGTAAGTTACTACAACTATATATATTATTTATTTTACAGAATCTGTGAAGAAGAAAAACTATAAAATCATATACATATTATCATTAAGCTTGTCACTTAAACTAGCATGACATGTCTTAGTATTCTTAAGATCTGGCATGAAACACAAGTATTTTGAAAGGCAACTTTCCACAATAACATGCGAGCCAGACAGGAACGAAACACCAAATAATAAACACACAGTTATTCCTTTAGTAAAACCTCAGTTAAGCGTTTTTGTTTTATTTAAAACATTATCCACAAGTTTTAAAAGGTGTTTTTTTTTTAAGTCAAGAATTCAGGTTTCTTTCGTTCCCATAGGAAGGATACTTTGTAAGTTTGTATTAGTATCCTGTGTAATGGACTCTGTATTGGGTCGATCACCGATCACCCGATCTCTTGTTGATGTATACCAAGGGGCACTTTAACCTTTGGGAATAGTTAACAATAAATAACAAAGGTGCGGCTTCAGAAGAATGTTACGTTATCAAAATGGCTAAGTGTGCTCGTTAAGAAGTTGACGTGACTGAATCATTTGGCTAGCAGAGTCAAGATGTTGCTAAAGAAAAAAAGGAAAACGCTACTCTTTCTTCAATATATATAAAAGCCTGTCAAAAATGACGGGAAACCATTGGAAACCCAAACTATTCCGTATAAAACTGACCGTACACAAAATAAATAAATAAAATAAATATAAAATTTCCTTCCCAGGAACATGCTACATATTGCTCCTGATTCTGCTACATATAACTGAGCAAACATGCTATATATTGGTGCCTTTGGATAAGATATTGAAACATACGATGACCATGTGATTGCATACACACATGTTCTTCTTCTAAGAAAAGTCATTCTCTTCCCTACCGATAACTGGTATCTTCAGTCTGTTTTAACAAACGCTTTTTTTGGTTAA
>NW_013667296.1:54680-56468 GCF_000517525.1 Limulus polyphemus | reverse complement strand
GCTTTTTTTTTTTGTAATAATTCCAAAGCATTAATTTGCGCTAATTTTTTACTTATTTTTCACAGGAGTCTACCCGCCTTTCCTATTCGGATACTTCTTAGCTTGGCGTCATAATGATGTGGATGATGTTGTGTCACACACATAACACCATGCCTGATCTGGTCTTGGGAACTTCCTTCTTGACAGGCTTTTATATAGCAGAAAAAAAATGCGAAATCTAGGAGCTATTTACGCTTACGTTAGTGATTAACTTCTAATAAAATGGGAACAGGCAACTAAAAAAGGAAGTATTGTAGGAGGAAAAGTGGAATTTGACTCGTGTAACTCACGAAATTCGGAGAAATCGATTGATATAAAAACATTTACAGGGTGATTATAAATAAAGTTTCGCAGTTCTCACAAACAGTCCAGCATATGAAGGTGTAATTGCAAAGGAGTATTAAAGGAAATATTGGGATGCAAATGCCACCGTTTTCTCGTGTTGCCACCAGGGGTGCCACTGTGATTTCTGGTTTTGGGAACACCTGAAGTCTCGTATGTACCGTGAAAACCTTAGTACAATTTCAGACCTTAAGGATAAAATTAGAAGTGGCCAACTTACCATATGAGATGTCCATTGTCTCACGAACACAGTGTATTCTAAACGTTGGAGTAGCATGTGTTGAATAATTGATTGCGGTGATTGATTACACATCTGGTCATAGTGGTGCCTTGTGTTAATATGTGATAATTGTGGCATTTGCAGCTCCCTGGGTCCATAAACATTTCTGTGCAACTTCACTTTCCTCTGGCATAACCACTTTTGTGAGATACGATGCGATGAAGTGCGAAACTTTCTTTATAATGATTATATTATAGATTTCTTTTTTCTTTCCACAAAAGGTAAAATTGAAAATATAATATGCGACATAGAGGCCTAATGCATTCTTTGATTCGCCACACCATCTGCTATGGCCTGCAGTTTTGCCTATTAAAAATTCATCAATACAGCTTGGGTCAGCAAACCAAAGAATTACAGTTAGACAGGCTGGGATATGACAGACATAGTAGTGGTCAGGGTGCTTTATAATAACCATGTACTTTCCAATAATTATTATATAATAATTCGGGCAAAATACAAAATTTGGTCAGGTTATCACCGCAGCATATCCCTCGATGTGAAAAACATCATTTTACTTTTTGTTGATCTCAACAAGGTAAAGTCCACCGGAAATAGGTTTACCTTATGGTTTTGGTAAAACGCATCATGAAAGTTGCTACTAATTAGACGGCGACAAGTTGTGACGTATGTGAAATCTAAAGTTACAGTGAGTAAGCCTTACAAGAATTAAAATACTGTTACTTATTGTTTCATATGTCGACTAAAATATCACATGAAATGTGGAAATATCAGTTATGAGGACTTTAATGTTTTGTGTCACTTGAATAAACAGCGGAAATGTCCTAAGCGTAAAAATAATCGTCGTTTTTCATTTTCTGATATGGCGAAAGACAACGTTAGTAACGTTGGAGAATTGGAAAAACAGAATTCTCAGGCTGAAATACAAGGTGAGGGTTAAGTAAGCGATTTGATTAACAATGTGCATAACGTAACTGATCACGATAGTAGTTGTTTAGCATTTTTTGGAAGAATTTGCTAGTAGAAGAGAAAGTAAAATGGAATTTGTAGTGGAAGAAAATATCAGTTTGAAGAATGAGCTAAAGCTATGTCGTAATGAAATAAAGAAATGTAGGCAGGAACTTCTGGTTCTTCATGGTCATAATATAGTAGTGTTACGTCTCTGTGTT
>NW_013667296.1:22966-53680 GCF_000517525.1 Limulus polyphemus | reverse complement strand
ACATTGTTGCCGTCACTTCCTGGCGGTTTTATATATACAAGAATACCGCAAATCTAGTAAACACTCGAGGATTCACGAACCTTCGAGAATATGACATGTTTCTAGCGTCACGTGACCCCCGCTGTCGTAACAGTAGTTTCTCTGCCATAAAAATAAGTGTAACGTGGAAGTCGATTCTAAGAAAACCGATAGCTCAAGAAGTTTAGTTTAGTTTACCGTAGCAGTTATTTCGATTTATAACTTTTAACCTTAAGCCAAATTAACTTTAAATAATCAATTTCGACCAAGGGTCAAAAGCAAACGGGGGTGCTCAGAAACATTATCTCTTCACCCCGCTCATGCGCTCTATGTATATATATAGCTCAAGAACCTAAACTGCTGCACTTAAACCTAAGCATTAGACAGTTAATTCATTTAACAGATTGCCAAGTGAACCAGAAAGGACAAGTAAATAAACTTTTAGAAATGGTTCTACTAAATTTAAAGGCTCATTAAGATATCTTTCTGATGATGAAGTGTAAAGTGATCCTGAGGGAGAGTTTGTTCTGGTCCAACGAAGGACAAAACAACCACGGACGCGGAAAAAAAATACAATAAAGAAGGTTCATTGAAATCGGCTTAAGTTGGTAGTAGTGGGAGATTATTTATTGGGCGATATTTACTAGATACTATGGAAACAGATATTGAGTCATTTTTGAAGAAAAACGGTTTCAATGTTAAAACGTGAGCAGCTAATTTCTAAATGGATGACTAGATCAGCTTCTGGATGTTTAGATCAACTTAGTTTTGTGTTTAACATGACTGGTCTTCGGAAATAGCAACAATTTTTTTCTCCTCAACTTTGGCCGGAGGTTTAATTGTCAGATATTTTTGCAATACCAGACTTAATCCAAACCAAGGTAAAGAGGAGTCTACTAACATGATTAATAATGTTGTTGTTCGTTATCAAACACAAAGCTACACAATGGGCTCTGCCCACCACGGGTATCAAAACCACTGGGGGGGGAGGGCAATTAATAATGAAAAGTAAGTTTAAATTAATATGTTTAAACGTTAGAAGTATTAGTCGTAAAATTGTTGATGTGGTAACTCAGTTTTTTTAATGTGAATTTAAACCTGATATATTGATATTTCTTGAATCATGGTGTTGTCAAGAAAAGCCACGTCCCCCTTTACTAAATTATAATGAAGATTTTATTGGCAGACCCTCTGGGCATGGTGATAGAATAGTTATATACACATGACTTGGCCTAAAGTATAAATTTAATTTCAACTTTATTATTTTGACCGATGATGTTGAATTTCATATTTTTATTGTATTTATCGTCCACCTTTTGGTAAATGGAGCGATTTTATAGACACGCTGGGTTCAGTCGTTGCTAATATTAATTGTATTTTTTTTTGGAGGGGGGTAATTTTAATGTCATTTTTTTTCAGCATATACAAAGTCTTACTGATTAAATCATGTGCTTAATTTAAATAATATGGTGTCTGTCATAAATGTCAACTCCTATATCTACCAACCTACAAGAGTAGTAGGTGAGGCTGTAATGCCACACGATCAAATTTTTACTGCTCCATTTGTGTTGCCAAGGGTATCACTATAGTCAAACCTGAAATGAATTTGTTAATCCTCTCTAGAGAAACAAATATTATTTTCGTCATACAAATATCTATTACTGTCCAAGAAGTTGTTCTGTTTTAAGCTCTAAGTTTTTGATTTTTTTTATTATTTGACATCTGTCATTTTAAATCGATTCAAAGTAGATGACTGCTCAACATCTAATATTAAGATATTTAAAATAAAAATGTGTAATTACGTATTTAATAATTTATCAATGTTTGGTGTAACTCGTGTGTAAATAATTATTTCTTTTTTATGGTTACTTATTCTTCATGGCTGTAACTTTATCAATTACGAGTCACCTATGAAGCTAGTATTTGTCTCTTCGTAATTACTAGGAGTTTGATTATACACAACTATTTTACTGTTTACTACTTCTAAGAACTGATTTCCTACATGTTAAGCCCCCACCCCCCAGTGGCACAGCGGACTTACAACGCTAGAAACCGGGCTTCGATAGCACAGATAGTCCATTGTGTAGCTTTGTGCTTAACTTCAAAACAACAACAATAACCTAAATGTTAAAGAAGAATTTATGAACAAAGTATAAATATCAATACTCTAATGATATATCTTTTACTCTCACAATAATCTTATTTCCCTTTAAACTTTGACTGTAAATAACAGAGGTAAAATATATTAATACATATATATATATAATCGTAGATGCAATGTCAGAAATGTATGTTATTATTCTGACCTTTTATAAATATCGCACCCTCTTTTCTCGTCGACTACATATCAGGTCAGAAAATAAGTGAACCATCCTTAAGCCTATTCATCAGCACAGTTATCGCAAGTTCTACGTTGTTATTGGCATATTATTCCCCTTTTTTGTGTGTGTGTGTTCCATAAGATGAATAACGATTTCACAAGTATGTTTATTAGGCTGAACATGAATATCTTGGGAGTTCATATGAATATTTCCTTGAATAATGAGCTTAAAATATTTGTTATCCTAACCTGTTAACAATAAAGAAACTCATGCATGTCTCGTAAATCCAAAGACTATCATTACGCGTAAAAACAACATTGATAGACACTTTTGTACCATTTTTATTTAAAGTAAGCCATAAGTTTAGACTATTGAGAAGAACTATAGTTTCCATAACTTAAATAATAGTTCACTGTCTTTTATTTTGTATGGTGTTTGAAAAGTCTTGCTTGAAAACAAAATCTCTATTTCTATTCTTTGCAGGCTTTCGGGATCTTTCGTGAATTTTGTGAAGCCAAAACTGTTTTAAACGTGAGCATTTGAATAAGCCTGTATACACAGTTTCGAAGTTACAGTACGATACTTACAACTGAACGATAATTTTTCGCGCCAATGTTTATTTTCTCATGGTGCAACAGCATAGCCAAACAGGCCAGGTCAAGTAGGTTATACGACCCGTCAACTCAATCTGAATTCTGTGTTTGATTGCATTCAATCGCAAGGTTAGACCTATGTCTTTCGCCAAACAGGACAGTGTTTAAGGTATAGCTATAGTTGTTTATATCGTGGTATAACTCGTGAATAGTTTTGTGCATAATGGTTAGTTTTGTTACGTAAACACATGTTATCGAACTCGGTAAACTCGTTTAGTTGTAACTGTTACATCGTATTGACCGGAATTTTTATCGTGTTAACCAGGCGCGTTGCCAGAAATTGGATAGCCTGAGGCAGACCATGCATAAACGACCCTTTTAACAACTATCTGACTATACCAAATAGGCGTGTATTTCATTATATGTAAGATAAGAATGAACAATCAATTTTTTATGTTAAATGTAAGGCAAAATACTGATAAGGTTATGACATATAAAATCATCAAATCTTTCACAACCATGGGCACATATAATGTCCCCTTCTATAACACTGACATATGAGTTAGAAATGTTTTAACACGGACATCCCACTTCAGACTTCACAAAGTTTATCAGTTTCAAGTGTCAGATAAGTAATAAAATATTAGAACACGTGTCTGTTTGTTTTTATACTGTATATCTAAAAATAAACATAGCACAGGAAGAGTTGTTTATCTATGATCGTAGCAGTGAAAGGTTAACTAAATTCTGTTAATACTCTTATTATTTATGCACTTTCACCAAATGTGCAAACACACTTGCAGAAAATTTATAATCTGAAGGTTAACTATTACAATGGATAATATTATGATTATTTTTTGTCTCGTTGAGAGGCGAGAGTGAGGGATTTCTAATGAAGTCTCCCTCTTTGACTGCCGCTCTGATGGTTATTTGTTTTGTTTTGTAGATTTTTGCGCAAAGTTACTTGAGTGTTATTTGAGCTAGCTATCCCTAATTTTGAAGTGATAGACTAGAGGGAAAGCATCTAGTCAATAACACCCACTGCCGCCAACTTTTTGGCTACTCTTTACCAACAAAAAGCAGGATTGACCGTCATATTATAACGCCCCCACGGCTGAAAGAGCGAGCATCTTTGATGACGGGATTCGAACGTGCGACCCACAGATTGCAAATCGAGTGCCCTAACTGCCGAGCCATGCCAGGTCCCCTGATGATAGCGATAAATTGATTAATTTATTACCCTGTAACATAATGATTGGGTATTGTGGTTTATTTATAATAAATAGGGGCATTGTCAGTGACTCTACATCCTTATAAGTTCAGGGTTTCCTCGTGACTCGAGGGAGCACCAAGCAGTCGGGACATTGCGTACATTTTGACCATGCCAAAGGGGTTGTTTCGTTTCAGACATACCATATATAGAATATAAAATATTTACATAATGGCAATGTTTACTTTTGTATTGATTCATTACATCAAAGAGTAATTATCAATGTATTATTATTCAGTTGCTAAGTAACCTTCTAATAACGCATTATTAAATTTAGAACTTGAAGGTTGCGATCATCATTTTGTTTTATTGAACGAGCATTACATAAGTATATGATCCCCTTTGCAACCCGCTTAGGAAACCTCTAACTATTACCGCAGACGAATTTGGAAATTTATATTCCTTAGTAGATAAAACAAATTCCTCGCTTTCGCGCCAAATATATGTATTCACAAGGGCTTATGATTGAATACCTTGCAAGGGGCCCAGACTTTTGCTACGAATGGACATAGTACTAGTTTTAGTTATATATTCATAGTACATTATTTTAACAGAACTTATGTTTCTGGACATGTAAAACAGGGTATTTGCAAGCACCGTATATTTATGTTTAATTAAAAATCGTTGTTCTTGCTGGGAAGCATTATATAAGTGTATCTTTAAAAGGATTAGTTTCACTTGCAACACTTGATTGTTGGACATATACACTCCGTTTGAATAGGGCATCATTCAAATTTACTAAATAAAATTAAATCATATTTATGCGATTTGTAAAAATATTTTCAAGCTATTTAACATGTTTACATAATAATGAGTTGTAGAAGAACGTCAACCAATGCAACAACTGGTTACAAGTAATCAGGGGGATGGTCAGTAATAAACACAAATACAACTAGATTAATATACCAATCCAAAACAAGTGAAATAGAAAAAAAAACAAAACAATGGTTACAAGTAATCAGGGGGATGGTCAGCAATAAACACAAATACAACTAGATTAATATACCAATCCAAAACAAGTGAAATAGAAAAAAAACAATGGTTACAAGTAATCAGGGGGATGGTCAGTAATAAACACAAATACAACTAGATTAATATACCACTCCAAAACAAGTCAAATAGAAAAAAAATGATGTTTATAATCCATCTAAATTGTTTCAAAATGGAAGTTTTAACTTTAATTGCTAAAGGTATTAGTACTAACTATGTTTTGTGTCAAATATATGTTGTTGTTTTTTTCATTTGTGTTTGACAAGTTGTAATAGTCGTCTCCTGATTCTGTAATTAAAAGACTTGTTTATGTGTTGGGGTATATATAAGTTCCTCACAAGTGAAAAGTTTTTTTCGTACCTAACTATTGTATGAAAGTAAACTAATATTTGCAAAGATTGTCAAATCATTTAGCTGCAACTACAAAACGTTCCTTACAGAATTTTAGACGGGCTTTGGAAGTCAAGTATGGCTTTTGAGGCACATCATTTTCATATTTATATATTAAAACTTTTAGTACTCTCTATATATTATGATGGCTCACCACAGCTAGTTACATGAAATGTAGATTATATATACACAATTATATTTTCTTACCGCTATCAAAATAACCGTTACAATAATATCAAAACAGATAAAATCGTGATCTGTGAACTAAACACACTTTTAGATAAATAAACATTTATTATCGTCTCCTTGTCGACATACATTGAAAAACGTCTGTCGGAAAAAGATGACTATTATCGTAGCTATTGTATTTTTAGAAACACGTATATATATATATAATATAATTGTATTGAAAAAGTAATTTTTCATGTATTTACCTAGAGATTCCAGTTTCAGTTTAATTTTTAACTTCATGAAAATGTTTATTTTAATTTCTTTGCAAAGTACAAAGATAGTAGAATCATTTTGTTTTCAATCAGACATCAAGAAAAACAGGGGAAAATATAAATTTAAATTTCTTCTAAAATCCCATTTCTTGATAATATTAAGTTCTTAACAGCTAGTCTAAAAATCCCATTTCTTGGTAATATGAAGTTATTAACAGCTAGTCTAAAAATCCCATTTCTTGATAATATTAAGTTCTTAACAGCTAGTCTACAAATCCCATTTCTTGATAATATTAAATTATTAACAGCTAGTCTAAAAATCCCATTTCTTGATAATATTAAGTTCTTAACAGCTAATCTAAAAATCCCATTTCTTGATAATATTAAGTTCTTAACAGCTAGTCTAAAAATCCCATTTCTTGATAATATGAAATTATTAACAGCTAGTCTAAAAATCCCATTTCTTGATAATATTAAGTTATTAACAGCTAGTCTAAAAATCCCATTTCTTGGTAATGTTAAGTTATTAACAGCTAGTCTAAACAGTTGTGATCAAAGAAGACTGTTGAAAAGTTTCCAAGCTAGTTTCCTATTATTACAATCTTTAATATAGAAGAAAAATTAGACCATTTTCTTTTGACAGAGAAACCATCATTAATTATAGTCGCATGTTTGCATAGGAACATAACCAATATACTTCAGTTAGCATCACGTAACTTATGAAGCATAAACTGTGACAATCCAGAATTTAAAAACTCACTCCATCAGCCAGTCTATTAACCCTGTGCATATTCATGAAGTGTCAGGAATCTTTTTCTTTTCAAACAGGCTCATACAATACAATTTATTCATACATCACAATATTTATTACAGTTTTCACCAGGGGTAGCTACAAGAGCTATGAGCTAAAGGTTTGTACTTGAAAAACTCAAAACTATTCTACGAGCTATGTCGCGGCTAAAAACTATCCACAAACAGTTGTGTCATAAATTTATCTTTCAAATCTTAAGGGAAAAAATAAGTAGATTAAATCAAGAAAAATTATAATAATTAATTGTTTGTTTGGAATTAAGCACAAAGCTACACAATGGGCTATCTACCCACCACCGGTATCGAAACCTGGTTTCTAGCGTTGTAAGTCCGCAGACATACCGCTGTGCTACTGGGGAGCGAAAGTGGCGGTAGGTACTGTTAACTAACTGTCTTCCCTCTATCAGCTCAAGATTAGGAAGAGATATTTAGCTTTACATGAATATCCGAAAGAACTAACAATCGACGTCAAGTTTTTACGTAATACTATTGTTACGACAGCGGAAGTCACGTGACTCTGGTAACACGTGATGAGTTTCTAGAAGGATCATGAAGGCCCGAGTGTTTACATACCGCTGTGCTACTGGGGGGGGGGGGCATAGTAATTAATAATATATGGTGTAAAATATATAATTAATATAATGTTAAATAGTTCTTACCTTAGTTATGGCGTGTTGTGATATTTATATAAATACGTTTTAGGAACAATTACACTTTCCCTGTTTAATCCAGCTCACACCGTAACAATTGTTTTCAAGCAGTTTACTAATGTAAGTATCGTTTGAATCAATACTGTGTTCGTTGTATCCCAGCCGGCCTGAAGAGGCCTCGTCGTCACTGGATATAGCAGATACGTGTATATATAGTGTTGTCAAATGCCGCCTTTATGAAGACGTACAATGCTGCACTCGTGCAAAAATATGCTAAAATAAAGCTTTGATTTTCATGTAAATAAGAAAACTGAAACCTTTCTCTCTGCTTGATAATACCTACTAATTGGTTGCAAACTATATACGCTCTTCTTTAATTTCACTCAGACGTTCTTATTAAAAAATCATTGACCGTTAGATAGTAAAATGTCCCTCCTTATGCTTCCCTTTATCGTAGATGAGTAAGCATAATTTCACTCAGACGTTCTAATTAAAAAATCATTGACCGTTAGATAGTAAAATGTCCCTCCTTATGCTTCCCTTTATCGTAGATCAGTAAGCAAAACCAAGTCGCAAATATAATTTACTGTTGAAATTCATATAATGTTGTATGTTATATTAAATTATATGGTAGTATCTGATATTTTTCTACAAATTCTATGTAAGATGGTATTTCTCCGGTTAACAACTTTCAAATGTTTACAAACAACATCTTCAGTTGTAGCACCTTAAGTTGCAACAGAGATTTTACCAGTAATTTCCATTTGTAGATCTCACTTTAACTTACATATCAGTATCTTACGATTACTTCATTAAACTTGTAATCTTGAGCTTCATTACAGCTCTGTTTAAAAGGGGAAAGTTCTGTACCGGTAAAGGATCAGGCAGTATCATATAACCCAGTTTCTTTATTGGTTAAGTTCCCTATTAATTCTGCGCACAATGTAACTTTTCCTTTTATGGACTAGGGTAGATTGCACAGACGCACCTGCTGCATTATTAAAATAAAATACAAAAATCACCATAACCGTTGCACCCCAGTGGCACAGCGGTATGTCTGCGGAATTACAACTCTAGAAACCGGGTTTTGATGGGCAGAGCACAGATAGCCCATTGTGTAGCTTTGTGCTTAACTTCAAACAAACCAAACCAAACCATAACCGTTGAGATAAAATGGAAAACAAGAAGAATGTGGGATTTAACATGCATTACACCTCGCTAAACTGATTAAAGATTATGTGTGTGTCATGTGCATATATATATATTAATATATCCTGTAGACGACATTAATTTGTTTCAAGTTTCAAAGATCCGGAATGTATAATCGTTTCAACTGAATAGATATACTATCAGTGCATCTATTGTTTTGTAAAAAAGGCCTTCTCTTTCATATATTTCTACTAAAACGAGTTATTAAGGAGCTGTTCTTTGTAAACAGGTTTCAAATGTTTATTTTACACGAATTCGTATATCAATTTGCCTGCATTTATACAACGACTCTGCATGGGAAACCCGATCGTTCTCATGGTAATAAGAAAAATGAATCATCACATTAGCGCTGAAAATTTAACATTGTAAGGCATGCATAACGGAATAGTTTATTTCAGGGTAAAACGTGCAATAAATACTCGTAACACGACAAGAGCTATTTTCCAATGTGTTTATCTTAACAATTTAAGTATTAGGCATACAAAATGGCGTATTACTTCCTTAAGACACCATGACGATTTTTTTTTAATTTGGCTGGTAAAACTTGGGTATTTGGTTGTAGCTTTATTTCTAGCAATTCTGAGTGATCTGTACTTGGTTGTAAATACATCTGTAGTAACTTTCCTCTTCACGTGGTTGTAGCTTTATTTATACATTCTGAGTCATCTATTTGTTTGTTATGAATTTCGTGCAAAGCTACAGGAGGGCTATCTGCACTAGCTGTCCCTAATTTAGCAGTGTAAGACCAAAGGGAAGGCAGCTAGTCATCACTACCCACCGCCAACACTTGGGCTACTCTTTTACCAACGAATAGTGGGATTGGCGTTATAACGCCCCCACAGCGAGCATGAAAGGGCGAGCATGTTTGGTGTGACGGGGATTCGAACCCGCGAGTCGAGCACTCTAACTAACTGGCCATGCCAGGCCAAGAGTCATCTGTACTTGGTTGTAAATACATTTGTAGTAACTTTCCTCCTCAGCGGTAAGTCTGTGGACTTATAACGCTAAAAATCGGGTTTCAAGTAGTTTGAGTCATCTATGCATGGTTGTAAATACATTAGTAGTAACTTCACCCATCCATTGGTTGTAAACTATAGCTACATCTATGGTAATTTGTGTCACTCATACTTGGATGTAAATACATTTGTAGTGAATTTGTAGCTACGGTTGCAGTAGTTTGAAGCAACTATCCGATTTTAAATACATTTGTAACAATATGTGTAGATTATCTTGCTATTTATCAGAGCTTTTATTAATATTGCTCATACTTACATCTCTTTATTGTAATTCTATGTGTTGTTGTTTTTTTCCAACGTTCTTTTTAGATGAAATTAGAAATACCAAATTTAAAAATTTACATGGAGTTCATATTGATTTTGAAAAACAAAACTGACGGATAAGTTATTCCTAGTAGTTATCTCATATTCGCGTAGCTTGTAATTAATTGTAATATATATCTGTTTCGTTTATCCTTCATTGAAATTTCAACCAAATAAGCTATAAAATACGAACTTCAAAACAGATTTTCGGAATTGTCAAGTTTTCAAAATCAGCAGGGTTAAAAAAAAATCTTTTTATTCTATACATGCTTAAAATTTATTTTAGACCTTGATGTCAGGTTCTAAGCCTGAAGAATTTCCCGTTAGCTGTCCTTGAAGAACGGTGTAAATGTTTTAAACATTCCTTCTTTATTGTTGGCTCGCGTTTCTCGGTTGTTTTATTGTCCAGTGTGCATTCATATAAACAGGTCATAACGATGTTGTATGAAAGGTTTCTGTCTGTTACAGAATCGGAAATAATTATTACATTCTACTCCCAAACCAATTAAGAAACTCTGTGCTCTATATTTGTTAATATTCTAACGTCTTCTTCGTTTGGCGCTTTGTTTTCTTAGCACGGTTCCCCGATGACAGGAGTGACTTCAAGAAAAACCTGTTTTATTCTTGTAATGAAAAGAAACTTAACAGAAACAACTAAAAAGCGGGATAAGTCCTTGACCATTTGGCCAAACAACCGCACTGTGCTTCCATGTAGTCACCATACATATACTTTCTTCAGAATCCTTCACTAAGCCTATATTATCCGAGAATCTACATCCACAAGCGTACGGTAATCATACCGATGAGTTTGCGCCCCCTAGTGGCACAGCGGTATGTCTGATGACTTATAACATTAGAATCCGGGTTTCGATACCCGTGGTGGGCAGAGTACAGATAGCCCATTGTGTAGCTTTGTGCTTAATTACAAACAAACAAACCGATGACTTTGCTAGATGAGAGGATTATGGGAAGACTTCGTAACTGGCGATATTCCATAATGGTTTAATATGAGGAAAGGGAAAACAATATAACAATATTTTACTCGTATTGTAAAAGACTAAGTCTATTAAGATACTTTAATACATTGGAAGAACTTTATTCTGAGACATTGGTACTGAATAAATACTTTTCAATGATGTGTCGACACCAAACGGGATTATCTGCTGATACTTATATCTAGCCATTTCTACAACTTTTCGTGTGGTATGTAATGTATTTCACATATCTATCCAGTCTTAACACAATATTTAGTGAAAGGAATGAACATATTCCACGCTACTGTCTTTAGCTGAATGTACGTTGATTTGCATAACTATTACTTCGTAGTAGTTAGACGCTATAGCTCTGTATCGGTGCGAATAACAAACAATGCGTTGGATTGAAAACCCAAAATGAATCTTTTCCGTTTAGTGCCCACGAACAGTAATAAGCATCAATGCGGAACTCATCGCCAAATTCTTGACTCTTATCTTTGTGAATTTATTTGTTTGTTGGAAATTAAGCACAAAGCTACACATTGGGCTATCTGTGCTCTTCCCACCACGGGTATCGAAACCCGATTTCTAGCATTGTAAGTCCGCAGACATACCGCTGTGCCACTGCGCAGCCGAGTGGTTAGCCTGTTCGACTGCATACTGAGGTTCCGTGATTCGCATTCCGTTGTTACAACATACGACGTATAAAACTGCCAGAGGTGACCAAATAAGGTTTGGGAATGCGTTAAATATTTATTTGTTTTGTGTCTAATCTGAAAGCTGCACAGTGAAGTATCTGCGCTGTGCCAAACTCGGGTATCAAACCCAATCTTTCATTGTTATAAGCCCTTAAGCCTACTAATGAGTTACCGACGGGTATGCTTAGCGTCATAGAAAAGCTTAATTAGTTCTACCAGATGTATTAAATATATTAAATTAACTATATCGTTACTGCTGCCATCTAGTGAATATCACTTGGCTATTACTTAAAATAATATTTTTTTATTAATAAAAGAATGGCTTTACGTTACACTTGTTCTCGGTGGTTTAAAACTGCTAATTGTTATTTTCTATTTAATAATAATAATAATAAAATAAATATTTTTGATTCAAAGTTAATTTAATGTAACTTGCAATGTAAACATATTTATTACGCAGTTTAGATATACTGTATAAGTATAGCGCGAGAATTTTCAGGAATATTCATGTTAATTGCTTTAAAATCAACGCCTATAGATATTCTGTTTGGCTTTATAGTTTGATAATTGGCACTTACTCTAGTGCATATGGTTTTGTTTTATCTGCCACCTAGTGTGCAAAAATGACATATTCCAGTGATTATTTTATTCGATATTTATCAGTATGATTTCTTTGCTTGCAGTCATAATTTTTAGTGATATCAACTTTTAATTTTGGTCATTTAAACTGGGAATCAATCAAAGATAATACATAAATACTTTATATGATATACTTATAGAACAGAAACAAACAAAATAAATAATTATTTCAAGAAAACATTACGAAACGAACAAGATTCGTTAAGTTACATTAGTTTCATACATAATGTAAAACATGAGATATACATATGTTACCATCCATGCCCGAAGAAAATTATTATATTTAGCTTGGAGCAACTCAAATGATCAAGTCCCTGGCTGTTTCATGTTTTGAGCAAAGCAAATTGATTAAATGTATTTTGCACAATCCGCAAAACACGCAATCTCGCTTTGAGATAGTTATTTTGGATTCATGGCATTGTCAACTGATCAAACTAGTTGTTTAAAATTGTACGTACGGTGAATTAGTTGTGACTTACAACACTTGGTGCAATACCCATAAAGAGGAGGATTAATCTGCATAAAGGAAGCACGTGTCACTGGAACTTACTTCTAGGCGAGGATTAAGAATAATATACGTGCAACTTTATTAACTGACGAGGTAAAATATTGACTATTTAAAGTTACTCTATGTTACTTTGTAAAACTTCATCATACACATCATCCTAGAAACGCTGATCAAATTGTGCTTTCATTTCGTCGACGAAATCAACACGTATTTTACTGGTGGTCGCCATTTTGAAACTACTCAAAATCCTCTTCTTTACGCGATATTATGGGAACGATTTTGTTTACCAATTAAACAGTTAAAAAAAATAGAAACATATTATGAACAAGCAAAGCAGTATCTAGCACATTATGCAAAAATAATAATTGTACAAAATTCATACAGATTGAATGTATTTGGTTCGATAATGTAATTTTATGTGTTGCTGATGTTGAAATAATTCACACAATTCATTTCCAAAATCATTATATTATACTAACGTAAGATCGAGTAATTAGGGAAAATTTATTGTAACTAACGTATGCAAAAAAATTAAATAATATTTCATTTATGTAAAAATACGAAGATTAATTAGAAAATAAGCAAAAACAGAACGTAGTTGAGAAACTGATATTTAATCCACTAATATTTTATTTTTATAAAAGTCCGTATTCCTCTTTTCTAATTAATTGCTCCCCAGTGGCACAGCGGTATGTCTGCGGACTTACAACGATGAAAACCGTGTTTCGATACCCGTGGTGGGCATAGCACAGATAGCCCATCGTGTAGCATTGTGCTGTAGCCACAGCTGAAAGGGCGAAAATGTTCGGCAGTGGGGATTTGAACTGGTGACCCACAAATTGCGAGTCGAGCGTCCTAATCACGAGACCAACTTTATATCCATGAGCTTTACAATCTTATCTATTCTTCAGAAACACAAACTTGCACTTAAAAAAAGTCAGTAAAAACAGCAACCAGTACACACGTATATATATATATATATATATATATATATACACATAAGCTTTTTAAATTTGTTATCAAAAAATGTTTTATATTTCCTTTTCACCCCAAGACTAATCTTTTTTTAATATACTTTTACTTAACGGTGAAAATATCACCATTATATACTGTTTACATTGTAAATCTTATCCCCGAAGAATACACTTGTTTAATTTTATACCGATCCAGGAATGGGTAAAATTCAACTAGAACTCCAGCAGAAAGATCGAAAAATCGAGAGAAAGTTCTTTTAACAGAAATAACCGCATCTCTTTGACTGAGAAATGAGTTGTTAAATCAAATGTAGGTTAGTGGTAAATTTAAGTTTCGGTGATAGACAGAGTCTAAAGCTCGTTTAAAATCAAAAAGTAACATATATGAAGCCTCATTAGTGCTAAAATTATTGTAGAAAGAGTCCGATAACTTGAAAAATTGATCCTTAGTTGGTATCTGAAGATGAAACACAGCCTTAGTAAAAGGCAAGAGTTGATGAACAGCGGTAAATCTATGGAATCAATAAACTAAAATGCATTCAAAAGTTTTACTGGGGACACTAGTAAGACTGATAGGACGATAAAAACTAACATTTCTTGGCTTATTAGGTTTTTAGAAATAGGAAAATAATAAAATTCCTTCAGTAATCGTGGTAAAATCCAGAATGAAGGAGGAGAGTATAAAATGTTGCAAGCAGAAAAAGGAACTTAACTGAAGCATGCTTTAGATGACAATATGTAATCCTAACTGGGCCAGCGGAGTGTTGTATCTAACCACCAGGAGCATTAGTAAATCCTGAATTGTGACAGGTACATTCACATGAACTATAATCCAGAGCATGTGCTGCAGTGGATTAAATCCAGGAAGAAAATGATTAGTCAATTCAATAATATATGTTCTATCTTCAAAGTCGAGAAAATTCTGTTCTAGGGCTGTAAACTTATTTTCGTGGAATGAGCCAGAAATATCAACAATATTAGCCTTTGCAAGTAAGGAAGGAGGTGCAGTACCATTAAAGAGAATCGCAGAACTAGAGGAACATCTTTGTCCAATCACGACTTGAACTCTTCTAGTATTTGGAGAAAATTTGAAGGATGTCAAAGTTGGTTCCAAATCTGGTGCCATCACAGTTGTTTTTACTGCTAATACAAAATTACAAGCAGGCTGTTGAAGATCTCTGACACAATAAAAGAGATGGGTCATGAGAACAACGATAGTGGGGAATTAATGACGAAGAGTTTGTTTGTTTGTTTGTTTTTAATTAAGCACAAAGCTACACAATAGGCTATCTGTGCTCTGCCCACCACGGGTATCGAAACCCGGATTCTAGCGTTGTAAGTCCACAGACATACCGCTGTGCCACTGGGGGGCATGACGAAGAGAGTTGCAAAATTTCGACTGCTTGGCAAGGTAAAGCTGGTTTATGTGGTGTGAAGTGAGAAGCTAGGATATGTAAGGAAATGGCGTAGGTACAAACATTTGTAAGGACAGTTGTCGATGAATTAACATTATCAGTAGAGATATCAACATTTGAGATAGCTCTTTCAACATGAACGCCGTAAGAAGACCAATTGGTACCAGGGTAGCTTAAAAAACATATATTTGTGTCGGGATGATCAGATGATCAAAGGATATCCTGGTTGGTAATTGAACCTGAATGGGAGGTGATCACTACCTACTAGATCACACAAGTCGAGGGAGAGAAGATAAGCTAGAGTTGCTGAAACAATCTCTGGTGAAGAGATTGATTCCAGAGGGCTTGGCAAAGGAAGATACAATACAGATCTAGTAATTTTAAAGTAGATTAAAACTGGGGGAAGCTCTGATATGATAGTTAATATCCGTCAAAATAATACATCTTTTAAAATATCTATCCAGGTAGTAAACGGAGTTATGAGGTATGGGAACCCCAGAATGAGCATATATATAGTAACAAGTGTAACAATTCTGGAACGAACGTATATGGTAAGAATCAAATGTTTTGGGAAACACTTCTAGGGAATATAATGAATCCAGATGAATACCAGTACACATTGCTACCCACCTCTACTCATACCAAAAGGGTGGTCCCAGCGATGGAAATTGTAGTCAAATAATTTTACTTTTAGTGTTAGTTGGAGGAAACTTGCTGAGGACAATGTAATCATAAGCTTTCTCATCTATTAAAGTTTCCAAAAAAGGCTTGTTTATAAGGAAGGAACGGATATTTCCACAGAAACATTTTAACAGGCAGCCTTGATGACACTTGCCCTTTGGGATTCCGTAAGTAATGGAAAGAAAAGTAATTGTTAAGTCCAGATGATGGGCCTGCATATTGACTTTAAAGACAGACATCGCTGCATGGTTGATTGTTTGGGACAAATGCTCTTTGAAATGGTTGGACATTTTATAGAGTAAAAGTAATAAATCGAAGAACGTTTTGTATGATTGAGAATTGAAAATAGGAGTTGGAAGGTGGTGTAACTTGATCAGTAGTGCCAACAGGAGCCACAGGAACTGGATCATCAGGTTTTGGAGGTAGTTTTCCTTGTCACTTGTAGGAATATGTGGTACGGTCTGGTTGAAAGGTATTGCAAATGGGAGGAGAGACCAATTTGGTACACTGTCTGACGTGATGAAACCTAGACAATAAGAGCAGACTGGCTTATTATGACACTTCACTGTTGGATTAGAGTTGTGACACAGATTTATTACAGACAGTAGATAATAGTGTAGGATGATCTGATTCCAGTAGAGAAATCGATAAGTAGGAGTAGTGGATGGCATAAATTTCTTGGAATCAATGTCAGGCAGGAATAGAGCTTAATGGTGTGGAAGAGGAAACAACTCTCTATCCTCAGCCCTACCTTGGTAATCATATCACAGCAGAATGCACCAAAGACAAATATAGATAGAAACACTCCATACCTAGCAGTCCAGACGATGTCATAAACTAGAGAAACTATTTGTAACAAGAACAAGACAAACATTTAATTCACTAACAGGATAACAACACTCAGTCACTAAAGTCTAACAATCAAACGAAAAAAACATGAGTGGTAGAGACGATATTTATGTTGTTGTAGCGTAGTTTTTCTTTGGCGAGTTCCTTTATATTATCTAATAAAAATAATTAAATATCTGTACCACGTAACGATAATAAATTACTGTATTTCCTCCTTTAACTTTTCTACAAACTTGAATACTTGTACACTTCCATAACTTGCTGTAGTCATATATTTATAAATTACGTTAACTAATGTAAAATATACCACCTTAACGACAGTCAACACACTGACTGATTCACTTTCTATCTTAAAATAACTCTCCAAATTTCACAACTATTTCGTATTTTTAATCTAATTTCGAATGTGCAAGAGCACTTTTCGTCACATCTTTAGAGTTTTCTAGATGTTCTAGGCTTATGTCGTTAAATCTTATAATCATAAGGCCATTATTAAGACCGCAGCTTCCTCTAGCTAACATTTATTAAAGTGCCCCCCAGTGGCACAGCGGTAAGTCTGCGGACTTACAACGCTAGAAACCAGGTTTCGATACCCATGATGGGCAGAGCATTGTGTAGCTTTGTGCTTAACTACAAATAAACAAACAACATAGAAAATATAGCTTATAACAACATTTTCAAGTTGCGTGAATAATAACTATCGTGGTGTGAACTACGGTAATTAAGATAGTGAAGTGTAATTTTTATTAATTTTATATAAGCTGTTTACAAATAAGAATTGGGATAAGAATTAACAACATAATATCATCTAACGCCAATTATTCATTTTTACTTGAATTAAATTTACTCAGACGAACTGGCGAACCAGAAAGCTAGTCTTATTGAAAATGTATAAGTTAGTTGTAATAACGAATACTAGGGTGTGTAAGAAAGTCTGTAGTTTCCTTGGACGTTAATAATACTGCAACTTGCAAGAAAGATTTAAAGTTAGGTAAAAATAATTATTTTACTTTAATAACTGTAGTTTGAACCTTTATGTAGGCTTTGTGTGTATTTTCTTAAATGTCATATACAGAATTTCGTTCTGAATCAAATATGTGTGCTAATTTGTTTATACGTTGCAAAATTATACCTCAGTTTATAACACTAGCAGGGTACTTCAAATACTTGACACAGTGATATTGACGGTTGATTCTACTACTATTAGGTTTGATGTAGTAGGAGTGTAGCACTTACC
Organism: Limulus polyphemus; assembly: GCF_000517525.1. Taxonomy (NCBI): domain Eukaryota; kingdom Metazoa; phylum Arthropoda; class Merostomata; order Xiphosura; family Limulidae; genus Limulus; species Limulus polyphemus. Next base: position 35,692 of record NW_013667296.1, on the reverse strand, counting down.
AGTTACAATCATTGAATCAATCTACATTTTCGAACATACGATATTACTATCACCAGAATGTACTAACTTATCTATTACCACTACTATAACTTACAAATACGACTGATAGTAGTAAGTAGGCTTAGTATTATTGCTAACGTTATTTATCGTGTGATATATTGTGACTTGTCCCTGCTCTGCAGCAGCATCTGTTGGAACTACGTACAATTACTAGTATTACTATGCCTAACCAATAACCTACAAGTTGGGTTAACTTAGTAACTAATCAGTAGACTAGATTGGAAATGGAAATAAACTTAATTGTCTATATTAGCTGTCAACTTAATGAAGTTAATGCTAACACTGTTAGTAACAGTAATACTACACCTGTATAGGCATAACCTTACCTAGTCAACAAAATGTAGTTACTTTGTGAATGAACAATGGTATTATTCATCAAAATACTAGCTATTAAATGTTCCGCAAGTTTGTTAACTGTTCGAAAATGTGTGAACTGTCCAAGTGATGACAACAAATGACTTGGGCTTTCAATAAGTTGATTACAATTTACATAGATGAATGCAGTGTAAAAGTTGTGATAATTGTAGCAGAAGAAATAATTTAATAATCTAAGTATATCTTTTGAAAGTAATGATTGATGAATGAAAAATGTTTATTAAACGTGAAGGTGTAATAAACATCAAAGAAGTTGTTTTATATGCACAAACTGTCATCAGCATTAAAATTTAAAGGACATGCCACACATTTTCTAATAAACTGATCAACATTATTCCCAAGCAGTAAATATCAAACACTTCTACTTAGACTGTGAGATAGCCACACTACAATCTAATTTAGTAATTGTTAGACTAAACCTAACTCAAATTCCAGTCCTTGGGTCTGCTTTACACATACTTGCATCTATTTACTTATTTTCAGATCCTTATCTTAAATTCTAAGTTCTCGGTACTGTTTGTAATATTTTGAATGAGCTGAATGTATGAATTCTAAACAGTAATGAATAATTGTTACCTAATCATATAAAAGGATTTTTTTTGTAGTAGCATTTAACAAATGCATATATTTGAAACACTGGAAACAGTTCACACTGATTTTAGTTAATTTATGTTAGTAGATTCATAGCTGAACAATTGTAAACTTAATTGTGTATAACTAAGTGGAAAAAAAAAGGAAGCAAATCTCAGTTCCTGAATTTTGAGGTAAAACGTAGCCATACAAATGTATAGTTTTGATAAATAAATCTCCTTACGTTTGTTTCTTTTGCAAGAATCAACAGGTAGTCCTTCAAAACTTTTTTTTTTTGCATTAATATTGTATGATATTGAGTGATCATTTCTTGTGTGAGGGGGATATCTTTGTGCTCTCTTTCTCTACATTGCCTTTTTTCTGTGTGCATGGATTTGCTTCAAACAATTTATTTCAAAGCATTTTTTTTTTGTTTGGTAGGTAAGCAGTAATGTGTTATTTCTTCTGTTGTGGATTTATTTTTACTAACATGTTTATTCATACTTTTATTAACAGTGTTGGTTAGAATGTATAATATATCACATTTTAATTAATTTTTAGTTTTGGTTTTCATTATACTTGAATCCGAGATTATTTTGTAATGTTAGTTAAATGTGTTTAGGGCTAGCCCAAATCTCTTAAGCTGGCCAAGCCTTGTAGGACATTATTGGGATTACAGCCAAAGATATTAACAATGAGGGTATCCAACTAATGAAAGAATGCATTCTAATTTTTATAATGATTACTTGGATAGTTGTAATAATTAAAAAATGTTAAAAGTCAGGAACACTAATTTCAATCACTTAATTATTTTTGTGACAATTGGATTTAATCATAGTTTTGATTAATTGATAGTTGGAATTATTGAAGACCGTAATAATCAGAAACACTGCTTTTGATCAATTGATTAAATTGCCTATATACACTTATGAGAATGTGTATTGTAGTTCAGATAATAAGTAATAGTAACAAGTACTTTGTGTAAACAAACAATATTTGTAATATATGAATTCAAATGATTTAGGTTTGCATAATCACATCAATACAATAAAAAGTGAGTACAAAAATTTATGTGTGGTGATTGATGAGTACACAGTGAACATTTAACACTGTTCACTTAATAGTTAGCTTCAAACAAAATATAAAATTATTACTAACATCACCTGACACCAAGGAAGCTAATAATATCGATTTGATTTTCTTAGGTGTAGGCATTGGAAAAATTACAATCATGGACCCTGCACTTCTGAAAGAAAGAGAAGCTTTCAAGAAGAGAGCCATTGCTACTCCTGTTGTGGAGAACAAGAAGAGAGAGGTGCCATCCTCAGGCTCACAACCACCTTCAAAGAAAAAGTCAAAACAGTCTTCTAGTTCTAAGCCTAAAAGTTTGTATATTTGTCAATAAATTTTAGTGAAGTCAATTAAAAAACTTCTTTACCAAAATCATCTATACAAAATATTTTTATTCAGAAAATACTCTAGTGTTATAACAATGCATAAGAATGTTAAAAACAAACATTATTTAATAAAAGTGTGTATGTATAAATGGGTATCCATTTTTAACTGGTGAACTATGGACTGCTTGTTGCTAAATCTAGCAATCTGGCATATACTCATAGGGTACCCTGTCGGGCATCATTTGGATCTGACCCACCTATGTATTGAACAGGTAGATTAGGTGTGATGAATGTCTTTTTCACGTAGTTCAACTAAAAAAATTGAATGTGGATGAAGACACAACAAAAGTGTTGATATTTCGTTAGTAGTATCTTTTGTTTTTATACTTATATTCTGCTTCAGATATTGTTTTTTTTTCCAACCACATATAAATGATTCAGAAGTTCATTGATAAGCAAATCATTTGGAAATGGAAAGGTATAGGAAAGTAATTGCTAGTGGAATGAAATTAGGTGTTGAAAGCTTAACTGTGACATTATCAGTGAGGTCTCTTAAGATCAGTGTAGCAGCCATGCCTTTTGAAACTTTTATTGATTTGAATCCTAAATCAAAATTGTCAAGCTGTAGACAATAACAAATGAAGCACTAAACCAAAACTCACCAAAATCTTTCCACAACAACAGTTATAGGCATAAATGCTGATGAGGTAAATTTCCTAACAATATCACTAAATGGTGAAAAACAGTTAATAGCTGTGTTCAAAGTGTCTGCATAGTGTCTATGCTTAAATGAGTCTGTAGTAAAAAACAGCTGAAAAGTTCATTTAGAGCTGGGCAATTTAATTGATGAATCAATACAATCAATTACCTATGAGTAGTGATTAGCCCAATTATTGTCACATGAACTAACCAAAATGAGTTATTCCAATTTTTACAATTATTGATAATTTCAACAATCTATTAATTGAAATTATGATTAAATAGTTATGAAAATAATCAAGTAATCAAAACTGAGGTTTCAAATTATTTCTTTTTGATTATGCTAACTGTCCAAGTAGTCAGAATATTGCCATTATGTTTGTTTAGTGTAAGCACAAAGCTACATAATGGAGGAGGTTATCTTGTGACTCAAGGGTCTTGGATTCAATTCCCATTGTTACTGAACTTACTTGCTTTGCCCTGTCTTTATTATTGCAAAGCTACTAAGTCTATTTGCCACTGTCACTAATTTTGAACTGCCGTCTAGGGGGAATGCAACTCTCTGGCTACTGTCGTTTTGTTATAGTTTTTTTGTTTTTAACATTGTGTTGTGTTTCTAATTTATAATTGTATTCTTTAATGTTGTGTAAGCAGGCATGGACATGGAGGGTCTGTATCTCTCCATCTTTTCACAAATTAACAACTGTATTGTTTAATGTCATATAAGCAGATGTGGATCTGAGGGGTCAGGGAACAGGACCCTTTGCCCATTTTTTCAAAAATTAATAACAAGTAAGATTGTAAAAATAGATGCAGATCAGGGGAGGTCCCAACCCTCCCCTACATTTTTTTTCAGAAATGAATATAAAAAACAGATAGATGTCATTTACACTACCCTATAGTATCAAAAAAGAAACATTAGATGTCTGTGTTTTCATTTGATTGGGCTGTTAATTACCATAAAAACAATTCAGTTGAGGACTCAGCCAAACACTAATTATTTCTAAGCTAATACAACAATATGAATGTCAATTAAATGTTGCTATGTATAGTTTGCATCATGACTTATTTCATACACTGGCAATGTGCCTAGACTTTACAGACTTGTTTTCTTCAAAATTAGTATTGTTGAGGACATTTGCAGCTCCTATAACATAGAATTGTTACAGAAACGATTTTTAATTGTTTAAAGTTAGAATTTTCATGAGAAAGATGTTTTTATATTGTTATTTAATTCTTATTCATTCCCTAATAGTTTTCAAACACTGTAAGTTTTATTTTACAAAATAGATTAGTTTGGATAAATATGTGATTGCCTATTAAGTAGAATGAGTTATGATTTTTAATTTCTCTTGGTTGACAACAAAATGTTTGCATAACTGCACAGTTGTATACATATATTAGGACCCAACATTGTAGAAAACATGCTTATAAACATGTAAAATAATACTGAATTACCTGAAATAACAAGTCTGGAATAGTATACACAATATTGTTATGGTGTGTATGGTTTTTACAAGCTGGCAAGCCATGCTTACAATTATATTTCTAGGAAGCCATTAGTATTAGGCCTATTGCATTATTAAACGCTACATCCTATGGGATTTTCAATAGTTAGAAGAATCTATAATAGTATTCCAACCACGCTATATTTGTCATATTCATTGCAGATGATGCATTTTGCTCACTCCAGTGCTCTTCAGACCACTAGGATACAACAAACTTGGTAATGGGTGGCAGTGTTCACTCTGAGCTGCATGGCCACACAACAACCAATCAAGTGCCCCACATTTCATTATTTCATTATTCCAGCAGTGCACATCCTCAGTAATGGTGAGGAGTCTCAACATGTTTATGGCCTTAATGACCCTGGAAGCTGATAGGCCTAAAGCCCAAATAACCAACTGGTAGCATTGCATAGTGGCCTAATGATCCATTAGGGTCAATGGTTTAAAAATCCCCCCCAAAAAACTAGTACCGCACATTGCCTTTTTTTTGCCTGTAAACAAAGCAAGCTATTTTTTTATGGTGGGGGGGGGTTCTGCCCATCCAAAAGAATAACCTTATTTTTGTTAATAATCTATTGCCCCTATATTGTCCTTTTATTGATTTTCAAGCATTGCCCTTAGTTTTTGTACAGGACTTTGTTGAAACCTTGTTATACTGCCACATTAAGTAATTTGGTCATTTACCAACATTTAACAACTGTAAAGAAAGTAATAGAGTAAATATATAGGTTTAATAATTTTTTATGGTTTCTGTACAATTTTTTTTGTTACATGTGAATACTAAATTGATGAAAATAGGAATGAGAATTCTTATTTTTCTCTTCAAATCTTCTTTACAAATTTCTATCTTCAAATTTTACACTTCTCATTATCAAACTCGTTTTCCATAGGCTGGTCCACTTTTTTATAATCATCAAAATTCATCACACAAAAAAAACAATATTAACCTTTCCCAGCAACACAGTTTTATTGAAAATTATATTATATTGAAAATCGTGTAATAATCAAAAAAGTTCGTAATACAAACTCGTCTGTTGACTCATTACCAATTTATCCACCTGTTTACTTCCTACTGCCAAGTACGTTTTCAATTCACTTATTAACTTCTAATTTCATAAGAGTCAAACCTATTGATTAAGGTTCTGTGTCACTTAATCAAATGGAATACCTGCTTTAGAAAAAACAATATATATATATATATACTATAAAATCAGTATGTTGATGAGGAAAGGAAACATTTCTTCAATATTGTTTATTAAATAAAAACTTACAGAATGCTTTTCCAAATGTTGACAGAAACATATTCTAAAACCTTGCTAACAGCTAAGTAAAACTAAATTATCTTTAGAATTGTGCATGTTAGTTTGCTTGCCTGTCTGTCCCAGTCTTGTGGACAGAATATCACCAAATAAGATGGATGGATTTTGGTTGAATTTATACAGCAGGTACTATGTACAAAGTTCTAGACTTGAGTAGCTTTTCAAGGTCATGAGTTAAAGGTCAAGAAGTTACTGGTACATAAAGAATCTTCTTAAACCCTGTGTGTGTAATATTTCATTAAAGAATGAATGGATATTGGCCAAACTTATAGCATAGGTACAACACAAAGTTCTAGACTTCAGTAGCTTTTCAAGGTCATGAGTCAAATGTCAAGAAGTCACTGGTACATAAAGAATCTTCTCCAACCCTTTGGGTGTGATATTTCAATAAAGAATGAATGGATATTGGCCAAACTTATAGAATAGGTACAACACAAAGTTCTAGATTGATTAAATTTTAATGTTCATGGGTCAAAGGTCAATAGAAAATCTGCCCCAATTTTGTGGACAGGTGCTACATCAGCAAATTGGGGGGGAGCTTAGCATATAATGTTACATTAAAGGAAACATTATTGTTTCATAAACACAATTTGCTCTTGTTCTTTTAAGTTTTATCCATTTCTCCTTCTTTTGAAAAATAAATCATGTTAATAGTTTTCCAATTATTGGAAATTTTTAGATTGTCAAGGAATTTTTGAATGGTAGCAGGTTAAGTACCTATTATTATTATTTAAGTAATTTTCTTTGAAATTTTAGATTAAATCAGACCAGGTCCAGCAGTTTTATCCTATAACATCATCTTAAGATTTTTCGAAACAGATTTTGTTTGGTTGTCAAAAATAAAAGTTTCATAAGAAGATACCCTGTCCATTTTTAAATAAATTTATATGACAGTTTAAATGTCTTTTTTTTTTCATAAAAATTATTATAAAAATAAATAGCTATTTAACACTTTAGTTGTTTCTTTCTTTCATTCTAAAGATTCCTTTCAAACCTCTTAAATGACCATAATTTTTTTAGATCAAATTCTAAAGAGAGCATCTTTTCTAGTAGGTTTTCTGACATGTACGGAAGGCTAACTGGAAAAGTTTTTTCAACTTAATCGTTAACATTAAACTCATTCGAAAGGTACTTTACGTTTTTTTAAAGGAACGGCCTTATTACTAAAACACAATGTATTCACAGATTGTAGCAGTAATGGAAAAGTTTTTTTTGGTTGTAGACAAGTTTATTTGATTTTCTAGATTTCACAGGGATAAGTGTTATTCTACTAATCAATAAATGTAATCATATGTAACAATATAAATAAAGAATTAATTCTATCACCAACACTAGTGAAAGTAATAAACCATTTCGATGGTTTTTACTTCCAAAAAATTATGTTTTGTTTTTTTCAGTTGATGCTAACACTTACAAGACTGCATCAGGAACCTCACAGTATAATTTCAGTGTTCTGGCAAAGATTGTAAAACATATGAAGGTGAGTATCAATAAACTAGAACAACTGAGGATATAGAGAGAATCCTTTTATATTCTGGTTTTCTGTTATAGTTTTTCGTCAGTAATGATACGTTTTACACATACTTTCAGGACATTCACAAAGAAAGTAAAACATGTTTTGAATATTGTGAAATTAAATTATTGATTGAAAGTTGTCAAATTGCTTTCCTGCAGACCAATTCAGTACATCAATCATTATTACTTGCTAACTTTTAAGAATGCATTTAACATATGTTGGATGTTGATAATTGATATTTTATCCTTGTACTGGCTTATTTTTCCTAAGGTGGAAAATTAATCGTTTTCTGTATTTCCACTGTAAATAACTGGTAGGGGTGGCCGGATTTGATATGATAAAACAGCAGACTCTTAATGACATGTATTACTAACTTCATCAATTCCATTACATCTACAAAGAACCATACTTGAAAATCTGTTCACAAATGTTAGGATTTTGGGTGCCTGCGCTGTTTTAAAAGAATGTATTTGTAATGATATTTTCTAATAGTCTAGGCTTTTTTTTATTTCAGGCCAACTGATGTAGATTCCATCAATTTCTCTAAGGTTAACAGAGTGTATAGAAAGTTCTTAATTAAGATTTACTATATGTTGGTTCAACAGTATCTTGTTTTGATAATGCAAGATTGGTGAAGGACAGTGCAAGTACTCAGAATGACCTTGTTTTGGATATTACAGCAACGGCACTTGGATGGTGACACAGAACCACTAACAGTTGAAGAGTTGTTGGATGAGACTAACCAGTTAGGAATTGGATCAAGACAACGTCACTGGCTTACTACAGAGGTTGTATATACTGTAGTTGTTGTATTCTACTCAAACATGGTTTTCATGAATATTGTTTGATTATGGATTAATCTCTTTGGCATATACTACCTGTTGGATTTATTTTATCATTCCGGCTCTAAATTATTACTTTGTAAATTTTTATTCATATGGAGTTCATTTTAAGTTTATAAATGCAATCAAAAACAATTTACAACTTAAGCCATTATTACAACTGCAAAATGTGAAAGGGTGATAAATCATTGTTGATGTACAATCACATAATTGTTGTTTTCACTGAATCCATCAGTAAGAAATTGTATCTTGGATAGAATAACTTTGCAAGTATTTCTTAGTAGAGTCAAAATCCTTTTATTTAACAATATATTCCAGGAATACCAACATGAACTAAGTTTAGGTTCAAATGAAAAAAAAATGTCTTGGAAAGTTAAAACTTGAATATATATCTTTCCTAAGAAATTAAATTCAAAAACATACATACCTAAAACATCCCAAGGTACTTTTTTTTTAAAACACATTCAGTTAGATCATGTGTAATGTTAAGTTCTTTTACTGGCTTTTTTTGCTTTTTAAGGAAGAGACAGAGTATGTTTTTTGTTTTGTTATGTCAGTTGATTAAGAGTCATTATTGATTGTCTTTCTAAGGATAGTATAGGTACTCTGTAGATTGCAAAAATTTGTTTGCTATTGTCTCTGCTAAAACATTTTTTAAGTAACATGTTTTACTCATGTAGATCTTTATTCAAACGTTTGAATGTGCTAGATCTATCTTCTAGCAATTGAAATGGATGATTTGTACCATTATTTGACTATTATATGCTGTAAAACCTTACTTTAATTTGAAAAAATCATCTGAGAAATGAATATATTGTAAGCTGTTTTCCATGTAATTTTAAACCACATCGTTATCAATAAAAATTAAAAGTTCTTCACACACCCAGTAGTCTTTGACTTCTACACAGAAATTTTCATAGAGTTTCAGAGTTTAAGCTTAATCAAATTTTTTTCATTATAATATTTTCCAAAATGTAGGCCCTCGTAAACAATCCCAAGATTCAGACTACTCCTGATGGTCGCTATGTATTCAAGCCTGTTTACAACATTAAAGATAGGAAGTCGTTGCTGCGACTGTTAGACAAGCATGATCAACGGGGGATTGGTGGAATACTACTGGAAGATATTCAAGAGTCATTACCTAATGCAGACAAAATCATAAAGGTACAGAATTTTTGTGAAACTTGAACTTTACTTAACTGTGGATTAGCATTATTTTTGATATTGTAGTTAGGGTTGAAACCAAGAGCATTATAATTTTATGGTTTTAGAATAATAGCTACCCCCTCCCCCTGCATTATATAAGTTGGCTAATCCGGGTATTTTAATATATTCCTCATAATTTCAAAATAACTTTCGAAGTTTTGAACAGTACCTTTTAAGACATCCCCTGTAAAAATGTATTATTGTTTATTATATTAATACTTTTAACACTTTAAACCCACAATTGTTTGCACATTCTGCTGGAATTATTTTCAAGATTTCCTAATAATTGTCACCATACCTTATAAAAAACTTCAATTTTCTTAATTTTGTGGGTAATAACATGGTTTGGATTATATTTCAACCAAAGAGACATAAATTTTATCAGACACTGTCACCATCCAATCTGGTAGCATTTGCTTGGATTTAAGGAGTTAATTAAATTTACTGGTTGAAATGTAAATGTGTGTATAAATGTTCCTAGCAGCTTATATATTCAAATCCATTTGCTTGGATTTAAGGAGTTAATTAAATTTACTGGTTGAAATGTAAATGTGTGTATAAATGTTCCTAGCAGCTTATATATTCAAATCCATTTGCTTGGATTTAAGGAGTTAATTAAATTTACTGGTTGAAATGTAAATGTGTGTATAAATGTTCCTAGCAGCTTATATATTCAAGTGGCCTACATGGAACTTAATGGTAAGAAGCAGAAAGGAAAATTATTAATAATAAAATAATCTCTGGACAGTTCATTGAGCTTAATCCACCTGTATTCATTCAAAATTAATGATTAACATAATGCTAACAACTAAAAATGTACCTACAAATGAAGGAGATTTGTTAGACTAACTAAGATTAATCATTCCCTCTCTACCTTAAATTCCATTTTAGAATATTAAATCACAGTTTAATACCAGAGACTTCTCAAAACAAGAAAACTGGTAAATGTCATAGTCCATTACTGACACCTGTGCTGAGATACATGTTATAGCAGTCGAACCAATTAGTGTAAATGGACGTTTTTTTTATATTTAGTAATATACATAAAAATCATAACAATTTTGCTGCAGACAGATTTTTAGCATTTTTTAGAGACATATCGTTTTTTCGTATTTGCAGTCTACAGCATTTCCTGCCCAGATTACTCATAGTCAAATGATCATTACACAGACTATGCATGTGAAATTGTACACAGCCACGTAACATTTGAGATCTACAATTAATCAAGATTTTTGTTGTATGAAATACCACATTTCAATTTGATTCATTTCATGTCAACATATTAAAAATGGCCAAATTCAAGTTTGCAGTAAGAGCAATTTTACTTTGATATTTTCATTTGTTGCGCTGTTATATCCATCCCACTGAGCCAAATGTAGCACATTTAGCTGAGTAAAATTGAACACTTATAAATGTTATATTGGTATTTTACTTGTGTTTTATGGACAGTTTGCTTCAATACATAATGAATTGAGAAAAAAAAAATTTCAAATATTTCTATACAAAACCTAGGTCCTGCCATGCAAATTAAAACTGTTGTTTCCATCTTTATTATACATATGATGCCATTATTAAAATTTCCTTTCTGTTGATGATTGTGACCTCTTTGAACTTCATTGGGTGGTAAGTTTGCAAGAACCACATTATGTGTGTAATTTTTCCTCCTTTATTTGTTGTGGTTTTGCTGCATATTCTGCAAATTGGATGGCAGTCTTTTATGATGTTTCTTTTTTACATCTTTAAACCAAAATGCAGCCAAACTGATGATTGTACCCTCTTATTTAGAGAAAATTGATACTTGTGTTGTATTTCAGTCATGTTAACTGTTCTTTTCAATGATTGTCAGAATTTTAGACATGTCCTTGATACAGTTGACATGAATATTCGTAATTGTTCTATATTGTATATTTGAAATATTGTTTCTTCCCTATTCTGTGAAGTCCTTTATTCCATAAATTGAGCATTAAATCATGTTATATTTGACCCTTGGATAGTGAGAGGTACAATGCCAGACACAGACAGAATTTTAGACATGTCCTTGATACAGTTGTCATGAATATTCGTAATTGTTCTATATTGTGTATTTGAAATATTGTTTCTTCCCTATTCTGTGAAGTCCTTTATTCCATAAATTGAGCATTAAATCATGTTATATTTGACCCTTGGATAGTGAGAGGTACAATGCCAGACACAGGCAACGGTTACATTGATACTCCGAAAATATGTTCTCAATGTACAGTGTTTAAAAATTTATTTTTTTAGAAAATAAGTGCTAAATTTTATGAGAGTAGACTGAGTACTTGAGTTAATCATTGATTTGATGCTGTATAAAGCCAGATTTATTTAAATAATCTGCCCCCCAGTGGCACAGCGGTATGTCTGCGGACTTACAACGTTAGAATCCGGGTTTCGATACCCATGGTGGGCAGAGCACAGATAGCCCATTGTGTAGCTTTGTGCTTAATTATAAACAAACAAGTTAAATAACCAATGTTAATGCTCTACAAAACCAGATTTACTTAAACAACCAATTTGATGGTGCTGTATGAAACAAGATTTTTTCAAATAACCACTTAACTTTACTAAGAAATATTTGAAACATGTATATACATTGTATTACTTCCACAGTTTAACTTGTAAAGCTCTTTCTCACCTCTTAAGTGTTGCTTCTTTCTCTAGAACCTTGGAGACAGTGTTATTTTTGTTATTCGCCCAAATGACAAGAAGAAGATCCTGTTCTATAATGACAAAAGCTTACAGTTTACAGTGGATGAAGGTAAGTCATAATAGCTTACATTTATAAACACAAATTATTAATAATTTTCTTTCATTCAGGTAACTACATGTTATGTAATTGCATTGAATCATGAGTATGTATATCATTATGTATTTGGTAGGCTTTAACCCCTGTTAACTCTCAGCTCGGGCTCGACCCCAGGGATCGACCTCATAACCGTTTTGTGCTTGTTATATTTTTCATGCTATAACTTTTAAATTAGTAAGCATATGTTTTCGCAATTTTGCATATTATCAGTAAACATTACAGGATTTTTTTTAATATGTTTTTAAGATTTCTTAAGTAATGTTTTTGTCATGCCTTTTTTCTTTTCAAATTTTGACTCTCCAACATACAAAGTAATTTTGATTTTAAGATAAAAAATAGTTTTCTGTATCAGAAAATTTTCAAATTTCACATGCAAAATCTTTATAACCTCCAGATAATTATCAAACGTT
>NW_013667296.1:13750-21966 GCF_000517525.1 Limulus polyphemus | reverse complement strand
CCAACATACAAAGTAATTTTGATTTTAAGATAAAAAATAGTTTTCTGTATCAGAAAATTTTCAAATTTCACATGCAAAATCTTTATAACCTCCAGATAATTATCAAACGTTTTTGTATAAAAAGAACATTATATTTTATCTGTTATTTTTCACTACTGTATCTTTGTACAGGTTGGATTGATTTTACTGACCTCGTAATCACCGTAAAAATTAGGAAATATATATAAATTATGTTTTTTTTTTATTCTAGAATGACTACAACTTATAACACGAAAATACAAATGTTAGTCTAAATTGCTTAAATTTCCTAAGATTATACACTTATATGTATTTATTATATTGACCTTTCAGCATTACTTGACTAACACTACGGAAGTTGCAGTGATGCGATGCACGTGCATTCATGTTACCATATCCAAGAATATATAACTGGCCTTTACAAAGTAACCTGTCTTGGCTGTGTTTTAGCGGACTAGTATTTTGTAAAGCACAGTCACATTTCAGTTATAATACATTATATATGTATACACATTATTATTACTATTTACACATAAGTTCTTAAACTTATTTTTTTCAAAACAGAAAACAGTAAATGAAGAAGTATAACAAACAATTATCTATTCTAGCTATGAACTTTGTACTTGTTTGCTGTAGGTTGCTAAGTCTTATCAAATTCTGCATGTGGAGGATGCGAAATGAAATAATTTTTTTATGGTTTATATATACATTTTGAAATAACCAAAAGTCATAAATTACTATATCAGTACCACAGAATCCCACTATAAGTTATCAAGCTTAGTAACTAAGCTATATTTGGGTCTAAAAAAGCATGAAATTTTGAGCTCACTAAAATCTTACCATTTGGAATCTAGCATGAAAAGAAAGACTTTTCTGAGCAAATATTTTGCAGAGGCTGAGAAAACCACTAGGGGGATATTCTGAGTTTTCAATTACACATCATTGGGTGAAGTAGGTGTATATACGTAAGCAGGTATTTTCAAAACTTGAAATGTAGGTGGGGCCACTTTGGTTAATTCAATAAATATGTCAGTATCTCAGAACATAGAAAGGATAGGAGATTCTTATATTACATTCTAGCTTGTCAATATTAGTAATTTGAGTATCTAATTTGTAAGAGACTATAGACTTTGTATTTGGACACCACAAACATTTAATTTGAACCAATGCTGCATTCAACATACCATGTGATGCACAGAAATCATTATTTAGGATTTTTTTTTAATTTACTTTTAAATTAAGAAATTAACTAATGTATAATACTAAAATTTGAATTATAATCTACAACTTGATACCAAACTTATTGACATACATATATAATATAGTAGTTCAATACAATTTTGAATCAGGGTCAACAAACGAGATGATATGGCTTTTGACCTGTAACCCGTGTCGGTAGGGTTATGACTTTTAACTCTTTTCATATAAGGTTAATCGATGTGACCAACCTTGCAAACACAAATTAATCTTATGTGTTTCCATGCTATAACTTTTAATATTGTATATGTATTTTGACACCCTGACATGCTTTTAGTAAACATTACAAGTCTTTTGGACATAAAAAATTAAATATTTATAGTAAAGATTTGTCCATTAATATATGGAGTTAAGAGTGTTGACTGCCCCAAGTGCAAATTCATTTTCATGTTAAGTTTAAAAATACTCTTCTTTGTCTGAAAATTTTCAAATTTCATTTGCACTACCTTCGACAACCTCCTAAATAAATATGAAACATTTGTTGTTTTGTTTTTCAGTAAAACTGTATTTTATCTGTTATTCTCTCCACCCTAACTCTATAGAAACTTGATCAATTTCATTGACTTTGTAACCACCATAAAATATGTATGAAAAAATCTAAATTACCATTTTTGTCTTTCTAGAATGACTGCAGGTTGTAAAAGAAAAGTACAATTGTTTAACCTAAATAGCTTAAAGCTTGTAACAGTATACATTTGTTTATATTTAATTCTTCATATTAGGTTATGTAAGGTTAGATTAGTTAAGATAATGAAAAATAATAATAATTCTTCACAAGATTTGCTTGTGCATTACATCATTCAATACAGTATCATGAGCTACATATTTGCCGAGTGATTTACAACTTTTATTGCAGGATCATTAGTCAGACACAGTGTAAAGGGCAATTTTCTAATTTTAACATTTTAGCTACTTTTATAGCAAATAGAAATATACTTGAAAAACAAGAAATTTAGTATTTACGTTCATCTCTTGTTTTTTTGCTGTATATTGCCAATGAAACTTAAGCCTACTTTTTTTTTATAATGATGGTAATAGTATATTAGATAAGAATTCAGGATAATAAGATACACAAAGCCAAACAATGTCCTATAACTATTCTAACTAAGATGAGCAGCTTAAGATAATTCCCTTAATGCCTTGATCTGAACACCATGATATAAACTATCAAACTGAGGATAAAGTTGACAACACTCTGTACTGAAAACAATGTAGCATCATACATCATTTGATAGATTAAAACTTGGCCTTTCTATTGGCTACATATGATATAAAATGTCAGAGAGAATTATTGGCTATATGTGAAAGAGAGGATGTGACAGGTGGGTGTGGCAAATAAATTTGAACAAAAAAGATTAAAAATTAGACTTTGCCTTGGTAATATCTGTATTATAATGAGTAATTTATGTTAAATTCTCTACTTCAGAGAGGATTAGTAAATATTTAAGAGAAGGGGGGAAGACCTAGGGAACAGTCCCCCAGTGGCATGTCTGCAGACTTACAAAGATAGAAACTAGGTTTTGGTACTTGTGGTGGGTAGGGAACATATAGCCCATTGTGTAGTTTGATACTTGTGGTGGGCAGAACATAGATAGCCCACCGTGTAGCTTTGTGCTCAACTTCAAACACAAACAAAACTTAGGGAACAAATGTCACAATCCTCATACCAGGAGAGATTGAAGATTTATTTAAATATTTTTTTTATTAAATTAAGAAACTAAAACTTGTATTAAAATTTGATTTATTAACTAAGTTTTGATTCCAAGTTTATACACATACACTGATATTAAAGAAGTATAATGAAACTGTAAAAAAAAAAAGTTGTGACATGCACACTTTGACATACCCATAGTGAGAGGGTTAAAATGATTTGATATTAATTATTATGATATAATAATAATATTACTGTTTAATTGTTTCCTTATGAAATTTAATACATAATTGTAAATCTGTGATAAACTTCCGAGTTACTTAACATCATATTTTAAAGAGTTATTTTTTATAACTTGTCTTCTAGTTTTTCGTACACTCTTTAGAATGTTCATACAGCTTGTACTGAAACAGTTACATGGAATAGCCTGTACAAGTTATTCTTTGATTTCTATGTTGGCGTGGCACTCTCTGATTGGTTGGATAACAGCAAATTCACAGTGTAAAATATTTGACGACAACCATTCACCATGACCATACTTTAGTACAGTTCATTCTCATACAATATAGGAGGAGCAGTCCTGTAATATGTGTATTTTATACCAGTTTAATTCACTGTTTTAATAATTATCTCCAGTAATGTATGTATTGTTAAAACATTTAGTGTTTTTTTTTCTTTTTGCACTATTTATTTCATGTTTTCTAATTATTCTTCACACAACTAAATCTATATTTTAAACAACGATTCCAAAGTTCATGCAATACCACTGTATTTATGATCTCATTCCCAATTACAGAATTTCAGAAGTTATGGAGAAGTGTAGCAGTTGATGGAATTGATGAGCAGAAAATTGAAGATTACTTGCAAAAACAAGGAATAACATCCATGCAAGATATTGGTGTTAAGAAACTGGTGAGTTTATATTCTAACTTGACAATAAGTAAAAATTGAAGAAATACTTTTAACATTTGTTTGTAGTATATTAAATACTACACACACACAGCCACTTGAATTTTATTTTGTGTTTAGAAAGTTGTGTATGTTACAGTTGCATGTTTAGAGTTATTGGCTTCATTTACTCTTGATTTCAAGAAATGTAATTATATCATTAAGGTTATTTGTGATTCTCACATAGAAATAGACAGAGTTTGGCTAACTGCACTTATGAAAATGTATAAAAACATATAACTTAATATGTAATGTAATGGCACAGTTATTTTTATAAATAGCATTATAAAATATTGTCTGCTGAATGTTTCTTTTCACGCTGATTATTAAATTGACCCAAATATAGGTAAATTGGTAACAAACTGAAAGTAGTAAAAATTATATAATATTTGAATTCCTCTCACGAAAATAAAACTTCAGTGTTTATGTATATAACCTCCATATATTAATGTAAAAAATCTGTTTAATGAATCTTTTACTTAACTAGTAGTCTTCATTAAGTGCAAAAGTAAACAAAACTTGTAGCCTTTTAATTTGAAGCTTGTAGAGAAAGTAATTTTATATTAGTTTGAGTAATTGATGTAATTTTACAAGGTTGTTTTAATTATTACACATATTTTAGTTAAATTTTAAACTTAGATTTTTGCCCTTCAATTCTCAAACAGTGCCAGTTTAGCCTAGAATTTTCTATTTATTGTGTAAACTAAGTGATTGAGACATATGTATATATATATATACAAGAGTTCAAATAATGAAAAAGAACAGTCCTTGTATACAGACCTGAAGTATTTTGATCTGCATTGAACAACAGCAACAACAAAAAACCAACATGTTAACATAAAACAAGTAATATTTTTTGAAAATATTCTAGTTTTGAATGTAAATAAAATCACTCCTAGGCACATTTCAGTTTGCTCTTCATTAACAGCCAACCAGTCTACATTCTTTAGCCATTTCTCACTGAATTGCTTGTTTCTTTGGAGCTGAAGGAGCTTCCACTGCTTGATCACATGCATTGTCTATGGCATTACTTGACAAACTAAGATATTTTAAAAGATATGTTTCAGTTGTACACTTAAAGATTTTAAAGCCTTAGTATAGTAACCATTTAAGAAAAATATGGCAGTTGCAGTAAAGAAGAAAAAAGATTAAAGGTGCTAACACACTGCTGATTTCAGACAGGAGCTTTCACTAATGTTTTGCTATCTGCAGACAGGAAATTGCTGGCATGGAAAAAAATTCAGTCTTTATTTTTACATCTTGGTATGCATGCACACTGACGAACCATTAATTGAAGTTCTGCATATAGTACTACCAAAAAATACCATTATATTATATGGCTAATAAGTTATCAACTTGTTAATTTTAATGTGTAAAATGATTACTTGTTGCTACATTAAGAATATACCAAAATGAAAATCAGTTAATTAGCAATTAATAAATTCCCTACATTAAAAAAGAGAACAAAAAGATTACAAGAAATTTTGATTTTTTAACATTAACTGCTGTAATTGATATCTTTTATCTTTTTTTTTTCTCTCTCTCTTATTATTTTCCTTTGTTTAGAATCCAATCCAGAAAAGGAAAAGGCCGAATTCTAAAAAACCCAGAAACTTCAAGAAACATAACGAACATATGGGTGACATTCTTCAAGAGTACACCGATACGTAGCCCTGTCTGTTTTTTGTTACACTTTTAGAAAAATGAAACATAAAAACCACTGTCGAGTGCTCTTGGTAAGTGATAATTAAGAAAGGAAAAAGAACAGTGTCTAATGGAGTACTTACAAGAAATTATAGTTATATGACGATGTATTGACTGGAAATTTCCTCGTCACGGATTGAAGAACTCCTGACCTGCACATACTCCTCTATTTCTAAGACAGATTTTTTTTTCTTAGAAATATAAAGCCCATGTGTTGTAGAAATTTTGAAATAAATAGGTAAACATTATTTTTGAGATGAGCATGATGTTCAGTCAGTATAAGATTAGGAAAATATTTGTGACTTAAATTATACATTTTAATTGATTAAGCTATTAGAAAAGTTTACTCAAGTGCACAACATACATTTGTTAAAATAATTCAACTTAGAAAGGTTTGTCATCTCCAGTCTTGATTTTTCTTTGATGAAATAGATCGATTTCCTTGTCTTGTTTGTTTGACATACATAAAGTAACTTTACAACATGTTGATTCTTGGATTTTGGAATAAATGTGTATTTCAGGACATTTGTATACTAGTGATTGGTAAGTAAGGTATCCTCTTTTGTAGCAAAACAATACTTCTGTGGTTTTCTTCTTACCAGATATTGAATTAGGAAAATTAAAAACATGATCTATTTTCCAGACAAAAGAACAGTTTGTTTGAGCCAATATTTCACCCTGAGAGCTTCACTGAGACTAAAAGAACTGTGTAAAGTATGTAGACTCGTACAGATTGCTTGTGTAAAGCTGTGTAGCTTGCATAGTCGTACTGGCCCTCGTGTAGCCATAGTGACAAAACATTGACTTACAAAAAAATTTTTCTTTTATCTTGAATAACATGATGAGTTTTTATTTTTCATAAATGGCAAAAACATATTCTCTTTAAACTAGGATTTAATTACTCACGGTAGAAATACCTTATTCTATTGTGTCATTTCTTTAAGGAGGAAATCTGAAATGCAATAAAAACTTCATAATCCATTGCTATCATTTATATATAAGCAAAACAAATTAGTTAAAAATTTGACTTTCATAAAATAATGTTTTTTAATGAAATATTTGTCAAATTTCAACAAAAATTGTTTTGTAGTATACTGAGAAAACTACAGCACTTAAAAAAAATCAAAATTAAAGTTTGTAAATAAAACTAATTCAAGATAAATATGTAAAATGAAGCTGAAACACACAAAAAAATATTTTTTGGTCTGAATTTTTTAACTATGAGCTTTGGATTTTTAGATAAAGGTTCCAGTTCCAAAAAAAAATTTTTTGAATATAATGGCTGTTTGTATTTTATGTTCAGAAAATGTTTGATAAAATGAAAAAATAAAAGTTTTAACTTTTATGAACTTTATTATTGTTATTAACATAAATAAATAAAGATATTTTTTACAGGGCCAACTATGGCCCAGTATTTAGTGTGCCTGAATAGTGGGATTAACCGTCACATTATGACGCCCCCAAGCTGAAAGCGTGAGCATGTTTGGTGTGACGGGGATTCGAACCCGCAACCCTCAGATTGCGAGTCGAGCACTCTAACCACCTGGCCATGCCAGGCCTAGACCAAATGGTTACCCTTATAATGCATTCATTACTCCAACTGCAGGATGTGATTTGTTTTGTGGTAACAGTATTTGGTAAAAGAGTAGCCCAAGAGTTGGCGGTGGGTGGTGATGACTAGCTGCCTTCCCTCTAGTCTTACACTGCTAAATTAGGGATGGGTAGCGCAGATAGCCCTCTTGTAACTTTGCATGAAATTCATAAAAACAAACAAAAACCATTTGGTCATACAAGAGTTGGTAGTTGGTGTTATTGACCAGCTGTCTTCCCTCTAGTCTATCAGTTCAAAATGAGAAACAACCAGTGCAGATAACTCATGCGTACATTTATGAGAATATCAGAAAAATGTTTTTACAAGATAGTTTTATAAGATCTACATAAGAATGACAAAAATTCCAATGCTTTTTTGACCTGAAGAGTTTTTATATATACTTTATATGCTTCCTGTTTATTAAGCTATATAGCATTTAATGTGGTTTTAAAATTCTTAATAAAATAATTTTTATAATCTTTTTTTTACAAAAAAATATCTAGTTGGAAATATTTGTCAAAAAGATTATTGTTGTGGTATGAAAGTTTATCATAATAAACTTATTAATGTGCTTGTTAACAGATAATAAACAGTTATTTGCATTTATAACATGAAATTTATATAAGGTTATTCTTAAATGTTAAGTTTTCTATTTCACCAACATATATTTGTTTAAATGAAATACAATATAATTCACAAAAACATTACTTGAATTACACGCCATAAATTGTAAAATTATATTTTCTCCCTAGTAAAGCCTATAATATATTGTATGTAACATAATTTTTCCAACAACTGTACAACTTGGTTTTATTACATAAGATTTTTTTCAACTGGATTTCATTATTTAAGATGATGTATACACTTTTGAATTGTCTTCTAAGTAAAATATGTTTATTTTAAAACTTAGCTTTTAAAGTTATATCCAGAATTCTTCTGTATATAGTTAATATTAATTTTAACTTCAGGACAATGAGTATTGAAATATATAATTTGTTTTTTTCTTTTATATCATCATCACAGTTATTGTCAACTTCCTTACAAAAT
>NW_013667296.1:10508-12798 GCF_000517525.1 Limulus polyphemus | reverse complement strand
TTTATTTCAATTTTCAAAAAAATATTTAACAACCAATGAAATGGTTTTCCAATTTTGATTTAAATAATTTATGCAACTATCTTCAAAATAATTTGATAAACTGTTGAACATTTCTCTTTTGTTCCCTTTGACTTCATGACAGTTGATACATATATTACCTTTGTATAACAAAGTAACAGTTATCTAAAATAAGATTTAAGCCTTTAATTTTATTAATTTATTAAACCTTGGAGGTAATAAATGTGGATATTGATCCAAATAATATTCAGCATATTTTATATCATATCCATATTTAGAGCTTGGATATAGAAAAACAATATCTAATGGCATTAACAAAAATTTTCTGATAAGATCTTAATGAAATCAATATTATCTCTTACATTACTTTGTATTTTAGTTAAAAGTTGTTTATAAGTATATTTAAATACTCATTGATATGATCACCTTATTTTTTCCACCTATAAATGGATCTTCCAGAGTTATTTGGAGGATATTTATCCAAAGATATTACACCTTATATCTTTCTAAAGTTTCCTTAATTTCTTCACTTTTATAAATTTTAGGTAATACATAAAAGGTATCTATATTTGTCATTACTTAAAAAGTAATTATTTTTTCTTTTAGTAAATATAATGGAAATTATATATTTTCAACATTGTGTCTTTTACTTTAGTAACAAATTTTATAACATGTGGAGGACGTTTCTTTATCATTTATATGTTGCAAAACCATTTTGATTCCATGATAATAA
Source organism: Limulus polyphemus (assembly GCF_000517525.1). NCBI lineage: Eukaryota > Metazoa > Arthropoda > Merostomata > Xiphosura > Limulidae > Limulus > Limulus polyphemus. The sequence continues at coordinate 12,047 of NW_013667296.1, read as the reverse complement.
ATAGTTTACTGTCTAGTGATTAGGGTGCTTGATTTGCGATCTATGGGTTGTGGGTTTGAATCCCCATCACCGAACATGCCCTTTTAGCCATGTGGGCATAATAATGTGACTGTCATTCCAAATTTTTGTTGGTGAAAGAGTAATTGGTAGCAGGTAGTGTTGACTAGCTGCCTTCCCTTTAGTATATTACTGCTACATTAGGAATGACTAGCACAGATAGCCCTGAAATAGATTTGTGCAAAATTCAAAAACAAATCTTTGAATGAAGATAAATGAAGAAGTGTTTTTTTTTAATGCATTTCTTTTTAATTTTTGAAATATTATCTTTAAATGGAAGAATTTTATAACATACTTTATATAAATTATGTAAAGTTATAGAATTCTTACTCTTGGGGAGGTAGAAAATTAACCCTTTTGCTGCATAGTTCGGATATATCCAAATAAACATTTATATCCACTGACTGCGAAATTCAGATTTACCCCACAGCTGCCAAAACAAATTTCCCTCTACTGTGACATGCATGAAAATCCCCCTGCCCTTGAAACAATCACCAAACCTGCATGTGTGCTACCATCTGTGTTCTATGCTATGAAACTTAGATGTTTATATGCCTCGTTACAAAATTGCTAACTTTGCAGGAACACATAGAATCTATATAGAGACAGCTTCTTTATACCTTGGATATTGTTGTTTAAATAATTTGTTTTATATTTTGTAATGATTTTGGCCTTTTATTGACATAATTTTGCCTATATTTATGCCATTTACTGGAGAACACTTTCCATCTAATTATTCTCAATTTTTTCTTGAAATCATTATTTTTCACTATCCAATACAGTTTTCAAGGAATATTATTGTCAAATATTAAAAAAGTAATACAAATGGTCAAATTCATATACTTTATTTTTTTTGGTGGATAATTGACACTATTTGGGAAAACATCCTGAAAATTAATTGCTCAGTGAAAGGGTTAAATTTGATTTATTTTAAAGCTCCATCATTATTGCTATTATTCCTAAAAATTCTGTCAATCTTAATTTTGTAATAAAGTCGTTTATATATATATATATATCTTTTTTTTAAAATTTAATTTGGTTTATTAAGCTGGGTAAAGGTAAGTTCTCTCATTAATTTCATCATCTGATAAAGATTTTGAACTCAAATTTAACACTTCAGCCTTTATTAGGGAAAAAGAAATGCTTTTTCTCTCATTAACTTCTCTTTTTTATTATTATGTATACTTTTCTTTCTATTATTTGAGTTTCAATTATATATCTCTTCTGTATTTCTTGTATTAAATTTCCATCTTTCATTGTTTTCGTAATTTCCCAAAGCTGAGATGTCTTCATTCATTTATTTTCTGAACTTTGTGTTTTTATTTCTTCTGTTTCCTTTCCTTTCTTCTCCCAAATCTCCTCAACAATTTTTTGATCTTCTGTACAAAGATATTTCCAGTATTTTACTGGGTTCTTGTTGTTGTCAAGCACGAAGCTACATAACGGGCTATCTGTGCTCTGCCCACCACGGGTATCAAAACC
>NW_013667296.1:3756-9646 GCF_000517525.1 Limulus polyphemus | reverse complement strand
ACAAACCAGATATATTTTGCATAAAATTGCCTATCACAAACCAGATATATTTTACATAAAATTGCCTATCACAAACCAGATATATTTTACATAAAATTGCCTATCACAAACCAGATATATTTTACATAAAATTGCCTATCACAAACCAGATATATTTTACATAAAATTGCCTATCACAAACCAGATATATTTTACATAAAATTGCCTATCACAAACCAGATATATTTTGCATAAAATTGCCTATCACAAACCAGATATATTTTACTCTGGGAAAATTTTAATAAAATGGAACAAAATTCCAATTCTTACAAGTTTTTATCATTTATAATTTAAAATAAATAAACACATAAAATTATGAATGCTGTTTTGGCCTTAAAGGATAATTTTTGTGTTATCCAGGAGACAAACGAATAATTATATACTATATTAAATCAGAAAAATAAATTAAATGTGATAAAATTATCTTTCCTTATAACAAACCAAATATCTTGTATTTGTGGGAAAGGTTATATTACATACAATAGAAGTATTATGGGCACTACTAGGAAGAAAATAGTTATCATCAACACTTGTTTTCACTGGTGGTTCAAGTAAGGTAATGTATTTTTAGTAAACATATGTATGTTGGAGAAACAAATGAAGTTACACAAATCTCAGGTTAAAAGTACAGACAACTGCCCTTTACTTGTTATTAATGAACAAGTGTATTATAAAAACTGTAATTTTTATAAGAACTTTATTTTTTTTCTAAATATTTCCATTTTTGGTATTTCTGTGAAGTTTATAGAAGCTTATTTTATTAATAAATTTAAAGCCTGATTAAATGTTACATAATTTAATACACAGAGAACGTTTAAAACATATAAAAACTTGGGAATTTTTGTCATTTTTATGTAAATTTTATAAAAGTATTGTATTATGGAAACTGGACAGTATCTTTAAAGATACAAAACCAGTATTTATGCTTATATGTATTTATCTATATTCAGTTAATTATCATTAAATGTTTTTGTTTCATATGTGTATATACACACACGCTTTATTCTATTCTACTTGGTTTTATTAAAGCAAAAGAGGGACACACAAAATATTGCTGAACTTAAGCACTTCCACTGAGTTTCTATTGAAGATTAATAAAATTTTAATGTTTCACCTGTGATTTAGGGCCAGGTGGTTAGGGAGCTGGACTCGCAATATTAGGGTCGCAGGTTTGAATCCCCGTCCCACCAAACGTGCTCGCCCTTTCAGCCATGGGAGCGTTATAATGTGACTGTCAATCCCACTATTCATTGGGCTACTCTTTTACCAAGAGTTGGCGGTGGGTGGTGATGACTAGCTGCCTTCCCTCTAGTCTTACACTGCTAAATTAGATATGGCTATCGCAGATAGCCCTCATGTAGCTTTGCGCGAAATTCACAACAAAGAATCATTTTGACAGAAATGTTCTCAGTAATTCCAGAAATAGTGATATATTTATATATCAGCAAAAGAATCAATATAAAAATCTGTACAATACTCATGACTTTATTTTTTGTATTACGTATATAACTTGATCTTTAGGAAAAGTCTCGTATCAAAATGGACATACCTTTCATCATAATTGAACTTTCAAACATTGTTCAATTCATCTGATTTATTAGTGATTTAGCCAGTGATGAGTGTTAACTGCTTTTCATAAGCATTTTGGACTATTTCCTCCATTGTTAATCTGACTAATATTAATTTTGATAATAGTAAGCTACCTAATTAAGAATATTGTTCTTATGCTGTAACCTATGAAGACTGGGATGCATTGTTTTATCAGATGGGTACCTTCGTTCATAATGACATTTTCAGGCGTAAAACCACTGATATCTTGCGAGTTTCGGACAGCTCAGGATATTTAGGCTAGTCATAAATCCATATACTAAGCTAACGATGCAAAATAATTTCTATAATAAAAGTGTGATAATGAAAAATAAAACTAAATATATTAAAAATTCTAACCAACAGTGTTAATGAAAGCAACATTAAAGAAATAAAAGAGTATACCTTACTTACAGAACACAAAACTAGTTGTTCGTTTTAAGTACTGTTGTAGATTTAATGTTCATTGAATAACATCAGCATAAATGCGTATAAGCAAACCTTTACACCTAACAACGTCTTGGGAACAATTAAAATCCATTAACTGACTCCAAATGTGTGATGTAGCATCTGTGATAAATTACAATAACACGTGTTACTCTTTAGCTGTAGGGTCTATTAACAATACAGTGCCAATTGTACAGCTTAAAGCTTATATTCATGAAGATAGCCATATAGTATAGTTATAGAACTATTTTTCATCATGCAGGGCTTTACATCCGTGGTTGCGTCTCTGTGAATACTTGAATCGTACAACAAATAACTAGAATACTGACTCTTTCATCAAAATATAACCATGTTAAGTATGATAAAAGGAAAAATCGTACTAATGAGATGCTATGCCATATATGGAGCTGTTTTATAGCTAGTATTAACTGTATGTAGGAAGAGCTTAAATTAACTGGAGATAAAACGAATGGTGGTCAGTACTTGACCATTATTGCAATTTCCAATTTAACAAGCTTATGTGAAGAACACATGGGTTGCGTGTATAAGGAACTTGGGAAAACTTATCCTCCCCAAATGGGTCAACTTGTATGCAAGTGACTTGTGTTGCTATTCCAGACAGAGATCCTTCTTGATTACGTTGCGCACTGTTGCTTGGATCATGTGAATCCTAACCTGTTAGAAGATGCCGTACTTTGCTTACCACGATTGGAGTAAGAATTGTGTACGTCTGTTTTTGGGTGGTCTTGGATCCCCACGTTGATCCATATACTTTTGTTTTCTGAGTGTATGAATATTTTGCGTCATAAAGGGCTGTTATATATCCTTCCCAAAAGCGACTAATTTTCGCTGGTATCACTACATAGGAACGCCAGACAAATGACTGATACATGTCAGTCCACTGGACTTTATATCGGCTGTGTTTGTTAAGTGACGTGCTTATTTATATATTCTAAACCATTTTAATATAACGTAGTCTGCATATGCTGACATGTCGCTTGTGACACCTATGTCCATATCTGCGGTGGCACGCCCCTGCCTCACGAAGTGCGAGTAACCACCTCTGTTATTCTCTTATGTGCATTCCAAGCCTAGTGTGCTTTGTCTAAAGTTACATTCATGTCATTATGAGGTCCCCTTATCTAGAGGCCATTAATAAGGGCCCGGCATGGCTTGGTGGTTAGGACGCTCGACTCGCAATCTGTATGGCGCGGGTTCGAATCCCTGTCACTGAAGATGCTCGCCTTTTCAGCCGTGGGGGCGTTATAATGTGGTGGTCAATCCCACTATTCGTTGGTAAAATAGGTGGGTGGTGATGAATAGCTGTCTTCCCTCTAGTCTATCACTGCTAAATTAGGGACGGCTAGCGCAGATATCCCTCGTGTAGCTTTGTGCGAAATTCAAAACCATTGATAAGAATATGAGCAATGATTTTGTTGTTTTTTATTAGGGGGACAGTTTCTAATAAACGTTCACACCAAGTAACAATTGTGATGTTTGATGCTAGGATCGTTGTGGTTGTGAGTGTATATTTTGTAGGTACATCGTGTTATTCCCAGCATGCTACGTATATATTTTCGTTTAGCCTTCAGAAACGTATAGTTAAACTTATGTTTCTCTATATAAACACAGAATGCGATCAGTCAAACCGCATCCAAGCGTTTGTGTGTGTGCGTGTGCTTTTGTTACCACGACATGTTTTGAATAAAATTATCAGAAAATCTTGGCGGGTTCTTCGAATAATTAGAATAATTGTTTCGTTTTTTTATGCCCATATTAATTGTACTTTTTTTTCTGCTGCTAGTATCAGGGCATATTTTATTAATCCTTTAATTATCTGTAAGATCATTTTAGTGCAAAGCCGCACAATAGGCTATATGTATTCAGTTCGCCATGAGGAATCAAACCGCGGATTTTAGAGTTTTCAGTCTGTAAGCTAAACGCTGACCCTAAGTAGAATTTTTTTTATTAGGACCTTAATCCCAACAAGTTTTGGGTCGACCAGTATCTTTTTTTTTATATGCCAATTATTTTTACACCAGGATGGCTGGCAACCATATAGGTTCAGTGACACGGATATATTTCTTTAATAAATAAATCATGTTGACTATACTAGTATTAAAAGTTTGCGGTAGATGGCGCCAAAAGAACCTACGTAAACATTTTTATTTGGTATTTTGATGAGAGGAATCCATTTTGAGACAAAGTTCGAAGACGGCTTGAATGGATTATGAAGAAAACTTGAAAACAAGTTTAACATAGTAACAAATGTACAACGTTTAATAAGATTTTGTACCTAATGAATACAATCCTTTATCGAAAGGTTGTAATTTTTTTATCATGTTAAGCTTGAATACAGTTTTTTCACTACACATTCAAAGTTCGAACCATGCGATGATCACAGCACTGTGAAGCTTTATGCTCCACAAAAACAAACTTTCCTCGTATTTGTAGAAGAATGGGTGAGACAGTGATTGAAAGCATACAACATTATATAAAACAGCTGCATTAAAAATATACAAGTGTTGTCCAATAAGACGGGAAGAGAAGCGACAGGGATGTATGCTCCTACTTTTTTAACTGGAATATATTGATTGCTAAGTACAAAATTTCTAATTTTTATCTGAACAAACTTAAATTATGTAGCACATAATCAAGCAGGTACGACTAAGATAAAGGATGGTATAAGGAAACATGAACAAAAATACATTACTTTTATTAATAAATATCTATATAGATGTCTCTGGCTTGGCCGTTTAGCTCACGTGCTCACTAGATGTCGCTCACGTTGAATATTCCATTTATATGGATGTGCCTGGGTCTTTGGTCTAACCGTTTAGCCTACGTGCACACTAGATGTCGCTCAGGTTGAATATTCCAATTCCATTTATATAGATGTGCCTGGGTTTCTGGTTTAACCGTTTAGCCTGCGTGCACACTAAGAGCCGTTCAGATTGAATATTCCAATTCCATTTATATAGACGTGCCTGGGTCTTTGGTCTAACCGTTTAGCCTACGTGCACACTAGATGTCGCTCAGGTTGAATATTCCAATTCTATTTATATAGATGTGCGTGGGTTTCTGGTTTAACCGTTTAGCCTGCACGCACACTAAGAGCCGTTCAGATTGAATATTCCAATTCCATTTATATAGACGTATCTGGGTCTTTGGTCTAACCGTTTATATAGACCTTCTTATCACGGTTAGAGAGAACAGTATAAATAGTACTTTAATTAATTAGGCAGAACCAAGTTGTTACTAATGGGTTCTTTAATCATTTAAATGAAAATATCACAGTCCGTGGTGGACAAAAAATATTACAATGATTAAAAAGAGCATTTGGTCATGTCATTGTAAGGCCGTACATAATATCATATGTACACGTGTTCAAACAGCATGTATATATACTAGGGATACACGGGTAGTAAAATTTGGCTGAATACCGGGTCCGATTACCCGGTCACTAAGTTTCGGCCAGAACCGGGTTCTCCCCTTGCCCCCCCCCCAAATAACAACATACACAAAAATTAGAAACAAAATAAAACTGACGTTTATTTAACCGAATAATCACCAACAAACATTCAAGTTTTACTTTCAACTTTCAATGCCTAGCCCCAACTTCTCAAACCCTAACCCCTATTGTTCTAACCCACTTTCCTCAGAAATCCACTTCTCAAGCCACGTATGTTACTCACCCCTATGGCCAGGTGGTTAGGGCGCTCGACTCGCAATGTGCGGGTCGCGGGTTCGAATCCCCGTCACACTAAACATGCTCGCCCTTTCAGGCGTTATAATGTGACGGTCAATCCCACTGTTC
>NW_013667296.1:0-2878 GCF_000517525.1 Limulus polyphemus | reverse complement strand
TCTAGTCTTACGATGCTAAATAAGGGACGGCTAGCGCAGATAGTCCTCGTGTAGCTTTGCGTGAAATCCATAACAAACAAACCGACTTTCAGCGGACGGTCAGTTTCTGTTGCTCGGAACACGTTTTTTTTAATATTACTATAACTTTCAATACCGCGTTAGTTGCCACAAAGATTAGGGCTTAGATGCCTAACTTCGACACTCGCCCGGAGCCGAATATTACCGGATAGCCCAATACCCGGGCGGGACCGAATATCTGGCCGGGTACCCGTGCATCCCTATTATGTACAGATACTTCTAAACACAATATCCTATCACAAAAGATTTAGTTTTAGAAGTTCGAAAGAGTCTTAATGCATTCCTAAGTGACATTTCACAGCATGTATATATATATACAGATAGTTATAAACACAATATTTTATGACATAAGATTTAATTTAAAAAATTTTCAAAGCGTTTTTATACATTCCTAAGTGAAGTTTCGCCGATTAAAAAAAAAAGACCATGTAATTTTTTTATTGATTATTTGTTTTTAGAATATTCGCACAAAGCTACGCAAGCACTATCTGCGCATAGTTATCAAAAATACTAATAGACTAGAGGGAAGGCATTTAACGGCACCCACTGCCAACGCTATTATCAGTCACAAGTAGTATGCCTGGACCTTCACGGTTGTAGCGCACTCACGGCCGTAAAATGCGGAGCTCGTTTTTGCGGCAACAGGGCGCAAACCATGAATCCTTGGATTCACAGATATGGCACGCTAACAATTAGGCCACGCCCAGTCCAGTTTTATTAATACTCAATGCTTTAATTTTACTCCTCTTCTATATTGTTAGTGGGACTTTCTTGGATTCACAGATATGGCACGCTAACAATTAGGCCACGCCCAGTCCAGTTTTATTAATACTCAATGCTTTAATTTTACTCCTCTTCTATATTGTTAGTGGGACTTTCTTGGATTCTTATTTCATAATCTATATCTTACTAATATCTATCAGTTACTGTTACACTAAAACGTTTTCATAGTTCTGGTGATTTTATAAAAAGAGTTACATTTTCATTGCTAAATGCAAGGGCCCGGGCGTGGTTTAGTCATTTTAGTGGACAGCGCATCAGATCTTAGAGTCCCGAGTTCGAGACGTGGTGCTACCAAACATGTTTCGCATTTTCACAGTAATGAATCTCGCTACTCGGCTAAGAGTAGTTACTTCAGCCAGCGACCGGCGCTTCCGACTGGTCGCCTTCCCTCTAGTCCGCAAATCAAAGTTAGGGGAGAGCTATATATGAGTCTTAAAGTTCTTTGACTTAGTCCATTTAGTGCAAACAGTGTCGTTTGGGTAGACAAATAAACTAAATGTAAGACGTAAATAAATGTGGTATTCCGTTCCTTTTATAGGCCGAACTTAATCCGTGTTTAAAAAAAAATCGCGGAATTAATGTCGTCTTGTTTGGAAATTGAAACAGCCCTGAAGGACAACTGTACACGACTTTCTCGGTTGGAAGAAAAATAAATTATATGGTGATAATTCTTTCTAGACAGAATTTTCCGAACCACTATCTGATGCCAGAGGCCGATAGAATTAATTTCTTCTAGATTAAAGTAGCTGAAGTCTTTACCATATTTTTGCCATATCACTGACAGATCTATTCATGCAACGAAACTGCGTGATACATTTTAGTAAAAGGCTCATTTTTTTGTCTAAGTCTTATAGGTCTGTTCTTGTGGACTAGCCGGCTCTAAACTTGTTTCTTAGCACAATATATATAGATTAAGACATAAAGCCCTAAATCTTGATGGTGACAGAGGAAACTATTGACGTAATTTATGTGATTTTTATCTTTTACTTTTTATTTCTTGTCTTTACCTCCCATACTAGAAACTCGTCATCTCTGCAACTCATTTGGTGGTTCACTGTTAAAATGAAACAAGCTACGCCTGCGGGATAAACCGGCCACATGGAGAACTCCTACTGAGTGAAACGTTATGGATAAGCTGTATATGACCACTATCAACTGCACATAACTCATACACTAATTACAGACAACTCAACCACTTCAACCTTGCCGCCGAGGGACCGACGTTTCATCCTAACTGCTCTAACAACTAGCTGGCCAGCAACAACCGCCTCCTGGAACCGTGAGAGAGCGAATGAACACATCACCAAAATCAAATGCTGTATCTAATTATCACCCTGCCACTGTTACCTTCTTCGATATATAAGCCTCAGTCCTTTTAATTCACTTATAAGTTATAGTTTAAAGTATACTCCTAACTGTCGCCAGTGAGATCGGATGTTAATATTGGAAGGACTTTCAAGGGTTTATCATAATATTTGAAGATTTCTGGTTATAACTGTATTCTTCAAAAAATGTTTTCTACGAGAATGTTTTTTTTTCTTCTTTTGTGAAATAATCGCGTATGTTGGTATCTTTCAAACCTAATCATTTGTTTTATTTTGTTCAAAACGCGTAGATACACAATGGGCTGTTTTTGTTTTGCCCACTACGGATATCTAAACTCAATTTGTAGTCTTTATAAGCCCAAAGGCTTTATTTAAGTTAACTGGAGATAAAACGAATGGTGGTCAGTACTTGACCATTATTGCTATTTCTAATTTAAAAAATCTAATTATTTGTATACTTTTGTTGTAAAACGCGTAGAGACACAATGGGCTGTTTTTGTTTTGCCCACTACGGATATCTAAACTCAATTTGTAGTCTTTATAAGCCCAAAAGCTTTCCGCTGAGCCACCTTGGTGCAACATAATTATAAACTTATTTAAGTTAACTGGAGATAAAACGAATGGTGGTCAGTACTTGACCATTATTGCTATTTCTAATTTAAAAAATCTAATTATTTGTATACTTTTGTTGT
>NW_013667295.1:247031-250857 GCF_000517525.1 Limulus polyphemus | reverse complement strand
TATCAATACTACAAAGTATGAAAATATTTAATCACATTACTATCAATACTACTAGGCATGGGAATATTTAATAACATTACTATCAATACTACTAGGTATGAAAATATTTAATCACATTACTATCAATACTACTAGGCATGGGAATATTTAATGACATTACTATCAATACTACTAGGTATGAAAATATTTAATCACATTACTATCCATACTACTAGGCATGGGAATATTTAATGACATTACTATCAATACTACTAGGTATGAAAATATTTAATCACATTACTATCAATACTACTAGGTATGAAAATATTTAAACATATGTCTATCAATACTACTAGGTATGGGAATATTTAATCACATTACTATCAATACAACTAGGTATGGGAATATTTAATCACATTACTATCAGTACTACTAGGTATGAAAATATTTAATCACATTACTATCCATACTACTAGGTATGAAAATATTTAATCACATTACTATCAATACTACTAGGTATGAAAATATTTAAACATATGTCTATCAATACTACTAGGTATGGGAATATTTAATCACATTACTATCCATACTACTAGGCATGGGAATATTTAATGACATTACTATCAATACTACTAGGTATGAAAATATTTAATCACATTACTATCAATACTACTAGGTATGAAAATATTTCATCACATTACTATCAAAACTACTAGGTATGGAAATATTTAATCGCATTACTATAAATACTACTAGATATGTGAATATTTCATCCCATTACTATAAATACTACTAGGTATGAAAATATTTAATCACATTACTATCAATACTTCTAGGTATGAAAATATATCATCACATTACTATCAAAACTACTAGGTATAAAAATATTTAATCACATTACTATCAATACTACTAGATATGTGAATAATTCATCAAATTAATCGCATTATTATCAATACTGCTAGGTATGAAAATATTTAATCACATTACTATCAATACTACTAGGTATGAAAATATTTCATCACATTACTATCAATACTACCAGGTATGGAAATATTTAAACATATTACTATCAATACTACTAGGAATGAAATTATTTAATCACATTACTATCCATACTACTAGGTATGGAAATATTTAATCACATTACTATCAATACTACTAGGTATGGAAATAGTTAATCGCATTACTATCAATACCGCTAGGTATGAAAATATTTAATCACATTACTATCAATACTGCTAGGTATGAAAATCTTTAATCACATTACTATCAATACTGCTAGGTATGGGAATATTTAATCACATTACTATCAATACTACTAAATATGAAAATATATAATCACATTACTATCAATACTACTAAGTATGAAAATATTTAAACATATTACTATCAATACTACTAGGTATGGTAATAGTTAATCACATTACTATCAATACTACATGGTATGAAAATATTTAATCACATTACTATCAATACTGCTAGGTATAGAAATATTTAATCACATTACTATCAATACTGCTAGGTATGGGAATATTTAATCACAATACTATCAATACTACTAGGTATGAAAATAATTAATCACATTACTATCCATACTACTAGGTATGGGAATATTTAATCACATTACTATCAATACTGCTAGGTATGGGAATATTTAATCACATTACTATCAATACTACTAGGTATGAAAATATTTAATAACATTACTATCCATACTACTAGGCATGGGAACATTTAATGACATTACTATCAATACTACTAGGTATGAAAATATTTAATCACATTACTATCAATACTACTAGGTATGAAAATATTTCATCATATTACTATCAAAACTACTAGGTATGAAAATATTTAATCGCATTACTATAAATACTACTAGATATGTGAATATTTCATCCCATTACTATCAAAACTACTAGCTATGGAAATATTTAATCGCATTACTATAAATACTACTAGATATGTGAATACTTCATCCCATTACTATAAATACTACTAGGTATGAAAATATTTAATCATGTTACTATTAATACTACTAGGTATCAAAATATTTAATAACATTACTATCAATACTACTAGGTATGGATATATTTAGTCACATTACTATCAATACTACTAGATATGTGAATAATTAATCACATTAATCGCATTACTATCAAAACTGCTAGGTATGAAAATATTTAATCACTTTTCTATCAATACTACTAGGTATGGAGATATTTAAACATATTACTATCAATACTACTAGGTATGGAAATAGTTAATCACATTACTATCAATAGTACTAGGTATGAAAATATTTAATCACATTACTATCAATACTTCTAGGTATGAAAATATATCATCACATTACTATCAAAACTACTAGGTATGAAAATATACCTAGTAGTATTGATAGTAATGTAATTAAATATTCCCATACCTAGCAGTATTGATAGTAATGTGCTTAAATATTTTCATACCTAGCAGTATTGATAGTAATGCAGTTAACTATTTCCATACCTAGTAGTATTGATAGTAATGTGATTAAATATTTCCATACCTAGTAGTATGGATAGTAATGTGATTAAATGGGAATATTTAATCAGATTACTATCAATACTACTAGATATGTGAATATTTTATCACATTAATCGCATTACTATCAATACTGCTAGGTATGTGAATATTTCATCACATTACTATCAATACTGCAAGGTATGAAAATATTTAATCACTTTACTATCAATACTACTAGTGATGGAAATATTTAAACATATTACTATCAATACTACTAGATATGGAAATAGTTAATCACAATACTATCAATACTACTGGGTATGAAAATATTTAAAAATATTACTATCAATACTACTAGGTATGGTAATATTTAATCACATTACTATCAATACTACTAGGTATCAAAATATTTAATCACATTAGTATCAATACTGCCAGGTATGAAAATATTTAATCACATTAGTATCAATACTACTAGGTATGAAAATATTTAATCACATTACTATCAATACTACTAGGTATTGAAATATTTAATCACATTACTATCAATACCACTAGGTATGAAAATATTTAATCACATTACTGTCCATACTACTAGGTATGAAAATACTTAATCACATTACTGTCCATACTACTAGGTATGAAAATATTTAATCGCATTACTATAAATAATACTAGGTATGGAAATATTCAATCACATTACTAACAATACTGATAGGTATGAAAATATTTAATCACATTACTGTCCATACTACTAGGTATGAAAATATTTAATCGCATTACTATGAATAATACTAGGTATGGAAATATTTCATCAGATTACTATCAATACTACTAGGTATGAAAACATCGCATTACTATCAATACTACCAGGTATGAAAATATTTAATAACATTACTATCAATACTACTAGGTATGGAAATATTTAATCACATTACTATCAATACTACTAGGTATGGGAATATTTAATCACATTACTATCAATACTACTAGGTATGGAAATATTTAATTTCATTACTATAAATACTACTAGATATGTGAATACTTCACCCCATTACTATAAATACTACTAGGTATGAAAATATTTAATCACATTACTATCAATACCACTAGGTATGAAAATATTTAATCACCTTTCTATCAATACTACTAAGTATGAAAATATTTAATAACATTACTATCAATACTACTAGGTATGAAAATATTTAATCACATTACTATCAATACTACAAGGTATGGAGATATTTAAACATATTACTATCAATACTACTAGGTATGGAAATAGTTTATCACATTACTATCAATAGTGCTAGGTATGAAAATATTTAATCACATTACTATT
>NW_013667295.1:224406-246203 GCF_000517525.1 Limulus polyphemus | reverse complement strand
AATACTACTAGGTATGAAAATATTTAATCACATTACTATCAATACCACTAGGTATGAAAATATTTAATCACCTTACTATCAATACTACTAGGTATGAAAATATTTAATCACATTACTATCAATACTACTAGCTATGAAAATATTTAATCACATTACTATCCATACTACTAGGTATGGGAATATTTAATCACATTACTATCAATACTACTAGTTATGGAAATATTTAATCACATTACTATCAATACTACTAGGTATGTGAATATTTCATCACATTACTATCCATACTACTAGGTATGGAAATATTTAATCACATTACTATCAATACTACTAGGTATGGAAATAGTTAACTGCATTACTATCAATACTGCTAGGTATGAAAATATTTGATCACATTACTATCAATACTGCTAGGTATGAAAATATTTAAACATATGTCTATCAATACTACTAGGTATGGGAATAGTTAATCACATTACTATCAATACAACTAGATATGGAAATATTTAATCACATTACTATCAATACTACTGGGTATGAAAAATTTCAATAACATTACTATCAACACTACTAGGTATGGGAATATTTAATCACATTACTATCAATACAACTAGGTATGGGAATATTTAATCACATTACTATCAATACTACTTGGTATGAAAATATTTAATCACATTACTATCACTACTACTAGATATGTGAATATTTCATCACATTAATCGCATTACTATCAATACTACTAGGTATGAATATTTAATCACATTACTATCAATACTGCTAGGTATGAAAATATTTAATCACATTACTATCAATACTGCTAGGTATGGGAATATTTAATCACATTACTATCAATACTACTAGGTATGGTAATATTTAATCACATTACTATCAATAAATATTTAATCACATTACTATCAATACTACTAGGTATGAAAATATTTAATCACATTACTATCAATACTGCTAGGTATGGAATATTTAATCACATTACTATCAATACTACTAGGTATGAAAATATTTAATCACATTACTATCATACTACTAGGCATGGAAATATTTAATCGCATTACTATGAATACTGCTAGATATGTGAATAGTGGCTAATTAAATAGATGTCTTACATCATATAAACATGCATTCTTAGTTTCTCACATTATTGTAAGCTCTGCCCAGAATGGCAAGAAAGCTGCTTTATATTTATTAAATTCCACTAATGTAGCAAAGGTGAGTCAAGATCCTTCACTTTCGAATTACCAAATTATTTTTATACCCTTCAATGCATCATTTTAAATAATTCTGTGTTTTCCGTTACAACTCACAATGTAAAAATTGATAAATATCATTACTTTTTTATGTAAATGTATAGAGTGGGATTAATTGTAATATTGATAGTGTATGTGTTTCAGTTTTTTTGCATAACTATCACAGTAATATTGTAATATTGATAGTGTATGTGTTTCAGTTTTTTTGCATAACTATCACAGTAATATTGTAATATTGATAGTGTATGTGTTTCAGATTTGTTGCATAACTATCACAGTATCTTTCTCATCAGAACATTTCTGGTCCTGCAAAACATCAGACCGGTTATCTTAGGCCCAAAGTAATTTCATAATACAGTTCCATGTCAACCACTGATAAGTTGATATGCCATATGAGCTAATGAGTTAATCCTTTACCAGCTCAAACTATGAAATTGATGATTTAATTAAACCTATTACAAATATTAGAAGCTACAAACTATACCAAGGCTTGCCAGAGCTGTCTTATGTCTTCAAGGTAGCCTTGTATCACAAACTTCATCATACCAGCAGCTCTCAACAAGATCAAAACAGACTGGATCAGATGAGCTAAAGCCTGTCGATCTTCATGCTCTTGAACGCAACAACCATTGAAAAGCTATAATGTACAAACAACATATACATATATATATATATATACATACACACACACACACATATACATATACTAAAAGGTCTGACAGCAATACCAAAACAAAAAAATCTTAAAATAAGCTTAGTAACTTCTGCTAGGTCTACTATTTCTTATTGTGACACCATGCTAAAATTTGTAATTTATTTTTCTTGAATCTTTTTCTTAATTAAACATTTGCATAAAAAATTAAAAAGTCATTTATGTATGTCCCATAATAAATGAATGTCAGTAATTAAAAACTGGGAAACTTTTGATTTCTTCTTCCTCACATAACACTGACTCTTTGGAATGTACAGCTCTTGTCATTGAAATTGGAGAAAGATTTGTTCAGTAATATGAAGTTCATAGTATATTTACTGATCTATACATAATTTAGCCAAGAAAATTATACATTTTATTTACTTATGAAGGAGAAAAACTAAATTTTTATTTCTGAAATAAATCAAAGTTTAGCCACCCACCTAAGCATATAAATACTTGCAGTTAAAAAAACAATGATTATGTTATTAATTTCCAAAAACTAGGCTTCATTAGCAAATTGAATTTCATAAGTTCTCAATCACAAACTTTAATATAAATTAATGTAGAGATAATTGTATATTAAACTCACAAATCCTTTTCATCTAAATGAACAAAAAAGAAAAATAGCATAACAATAACTGAACCAACAGGTTTAATATCCATTATAAAAATCATACTACACTGGAAATGTTATTTGCATATTCCTCTTAATGAGTCCATTCTGGATTTCCCATCAGTAACTGTATTTGTATTTATGGCAAAGCTTCTAAGGCCACAGTCCACTATCCCTAATTTTGAACTACTGATCAGAGGAAATGCAGCTTGTCAGTAGCACCCTACCACCCACATCCCCTGCTAAGAGATTGACTGTTACTCTTATAATGCATCCAAGGTTTAAAGAATGAAAAATATTTTGGAGTATAGCATGGACTTGGACCCAACTCTAAAATTCAGAACTTTAATAACAAAAAACCATCTCATGCCCTTTCACATGAGAGGTATATAAAAACAGTATTTTACATCTATCTTTTGTTTGCCACACAGGATGGCTTTTGTTCAATACCAGAAGTTGTCCACAGTCTAGTTTGACTTTTATCATGCCCATTAGTTCATTGCTTCATCATTTGTGGCATTTAACACAATGACAATAAAATTTCACACCATCTAAGCTTCCATATAGTACTAACAATATTACAGAAACGGATATAACCTCATTTTCTTTCTTATTGAAAATGTTTTCCTCTCATTATACTTCCAAAAAGTATGATTACAATTCCACACTGTTTTTAGTGATAAAATTATTTTTTCAAACTACCGAATATTTGTTTTTGCTACAAGTTCTAAGTAACTGATTTTCATTCATCTAAAAGTGGATCTCTACATGTAAGATTCATCATCATGATAAGTTTATATACATTTTATTATTATCTAAATTAATCTGAAGCAAATTTTGATATAACCTGACCTTGTTTCAACACTACTTTTCTTTAAAGCTAATCAACAAAAGGCCAATAAAAACTGCGATAGACTAACATTGTCTTTATGATCTTGCTGAGGACAGTAGAGAGGGGGTGCTGGAAGATGAACATTATTATCCACTAGGAGTGGAAGGCCTGAGAGAACAGACCACAGTTGGTCTAGCAAATCTTCTAACAGCTCTGAAATAATGGGTAGTCCACAAAGTACTGTAGGAATTAATAATTCTTTCAGAACTGTCACCTGCTCTTCTGATGAAGAAGAAGAAGAAGATGATGATGATGCTTGACCCCACACACCTTGAAGAGATCCTGTAATCGTAATTAAGGTAAAAAAATAAATAAACATTAAGAACAAAAATAACTTGCTTGTACTTGAAAGGTCATAGATAAAAAAATAAGGTTACATCATATAATAAATAAACAATTTAATAAACCTTTTGCCAATCTCAGTTCTTTAGTAATATTTTCAATAAGTGCTTAAAGTTTATTTAATCTACCAAGATCAAATGAGTGCTATTTAAAAACTGCTTCATAAAACAGGCAGTCTGGAAGTTTGATTAACGTTCACTAGTATTTGAGGAAAGAAGATCTAGAACTGAAAACAACAAGATTTCTATCTAACAAAAAATTGGTGTTGTCACTAACAACCAGTAATTTAAAATATTATCAGAGGAAAAATAAAAATTTGTAGCCTGTTGAATAATTAAATGATACTGAAAAATGCTGGTCAAACAAACTGAAGGTCTACTAAAATAAAACAGGTAATAAATTTCAGGACATATTTTTTATTTTCTTAAAATTGCTTTGATAGCTTACTACCTTGTGAGTACTGGAATAGTAGATGAAGTTATACATACATACATACACACACACACACAGAGTTCGAAGTTAACATATATCTGGTAGCATTTTTCTACCCAAGTTTAATATTTGATGCAGTTTAATATTTTATTAATATTTTAAATGCAACATACGTGAATGCTTACTTCTTTCTTTTTAAATGCAGACCTTTAAACATGTTGTTTTTCCAATAGCAGGAAATTATTACTAATAGAGCTTCGCAATTGGTGGGCAACAATTCAAAGTTTAGCACTGCCACATATAGATACTCAGAGGCTCACATTAATGGTGCTTTAATAACATGGATAAATTTCAAGGTAGGAATCTTATCCTATAGATCCAATGTAAAATCAGATGACTGTGTTCAAAGTTTATGATATATCTTGATCTTCACTCCCAGCCATGCTAAAAATCAATATTCTTTATTTAGGGGTATTAAATTAACAGACTTCAAGTTTTGTATCTATTGATTAATTTACAGGCCTTTACAAATGTGTATAGTTTGGTGTAACACCAAGTTTCACAAATCTTTTCAACTTATTGCTACTATGCTAGAATGAGGTGTTTTTGTTGCTTTTTTTTTTCAAGTGCTTGTATAAACAAGTAATAAATAATGTTATTTTGCTACCAGTTTTTCAGCCAGGAGCAAATTCTCACTCAAAAAGTTAAATATATACTAGTGATAGGCTTAACTGACTTGAGTATTTCTGAGCACAGTGTTTTACAGTTAATATTAAAAATTTCATTTAAAACAAGTTATATCGAAATACAGCATTAAAATACAATTATCATTGTAGTAATAAGGAATATATCATATATATATATATATATCCTAAATTTCAGCATTGTTGTTTGTGATAACTCACTACATGAAGAGTTTGATTTCTTACTTCAATGGGTTTTATAAAAGCCAGAATCTTCTGTTAAGAAACACAGTGACATTTTTTATTGTTTTGTTAAGAAGCCTACATTGATAACTTAAAAAAAAGTTTTCCATACATATCTTCTCTTGTTTTGGAACATTTCTTGCAGTTTAACAACAGTAAAATGAGGAAACTTTGGTCAGTTGGTTAGTTTTTGCCAATGTTTACTTCAAGTCCCTCCAACAGTATAATTTTGTAGTACATGATCTTACTTAAGATTCTCACCTGGGTAAGTTCCCTACCACTTCAAAGTGTATTATGAGTTTTTGTATTTTGATATATATACATCTATATGAATATTTTTTTACAAAGTGATTAAAAATCAATATAAAAACAATGAAGTTATCTTGATCATATTACTAAAGTTCCAGAGTATATTTTACTGTTTGAATTCCAAATATTGTAAGATATTATCAATAAATTTGTTTGTTGACACAATAAATTGGAAGTCTGAAAGTTTTAATTTATATAAGATTCATGATCAAAACAAGTGTTATAGCCAACTAAGTTAATGCTATGTCATTCCAACATTTTAGACTTTCATGTTCACTCAATAAAAAGACATGTAAATAATGCAGTGCATACTTTATTGAGTTGAAACAATCGCACATGAACAACCCCTTTTCTTACATTCATGTTTCTTCCAGAAACAGTCATTGCTTGAAGATTCATTAAAGTGAAAGTTTATATATATCATATTTACAAACCTTTCTTAGGGCTTGAAGTCAAGTTCACTTCAGAACTCAAAGCACCTGGGTGACAAACTTCAACTGTAAGATATTCCATCACTTTGGTCCGAATGATTTCGATAAACAGTTTTTGAATTTTGTACATCTGACATTTACATCCTCTGTGAAGTATAGATAAAAGGCATTAGTCTTTCTTACAGCCTTAAAATGAAAAACTGACAAAAAATACTTAGAAATGATATTCAGCATAAAACATTTTAAGGGCGTAAATACCACCCAAAACTTCTTTAAACAACTTTAATTATTGTTCACTTTAAATAAATGATAAATTATGATATTCTCACTATTTTAATTCCATTTTATGATGTACAAGCACAATCACATAAACATCTAGAGATGTTTGTAAAACTGAAACTATAAATTATTTATATATTTTCTACAGAAAAGTGATAAAAAAACCTTTGTTTTCAAGAATATTCCTTTCTTTAAGATATACAAGTTCAAGTATCATCAATATCATATGGTATTCCGAAAGTAAAATATATATAACAATTTTTTCTTACATTATATAGCATTGAATTATTATGTTCTCACAAGTTTATTTAAAATACACTTTTTCTGAAATTATAAAACAATTTATACTAGACTACTCAATGTGGCTATAATAAATATGTATTTTAAACCCAATTTTAAAGTTAACACATCAGTAATACTACTACTGATCATTCCCAGTTGTTTTTTATGTCTGTTAATTTTGCTATTAAATATATTTTCAAAACAGCAACTTCTGATGTTCTAGTAGGCTTGATTTAAAGATAAAATGCAGGATATCTGAATGCACCAGGAAGACATTTCAAATACACTTAAAAAACAATAAATCCAAAAATGTTCATGTTCATGTCAAAGATATTTTGTTTTTACTTAACATAGTTTTTTAGCTATTTCTAATGCAATTATAATAAACAAACAAGTAAACCTAAATACCCAGCTAATGCTGTAGCCTACTCTTCATTATCAACAATCTAGGCTACTGAACTGGTAATATTAACCATACATCTATTTTAATTTTTTATCTAAATTAAAACGAATTGTAATTTTACTTTAAATTATACTGATTATTCTGAACAGTTAGTTTAATATAAAGATTTATGACTAATCTAAGTCTCCTAAGTTAGCCTAACCTTGCGAGATATTATTGGGTGTACACCCAAAAATAACATTAACAGTGGAGGTGTCCAACTGACGAAATAATGCACTCTAATTATTCTGAGTTACATAATTTGAACAGAATATTTAATTAGTTATGCTCATTACTAGGTACACTTTTAGTTCTGATCTACGTAGGTAGCTTGCTTTCATCAGAAGTTAATATTAATTACTTAGTATCACTGAAGTGCAGGAAACAGAAAATATAAAACAATATCCTCTTCTAATTAATATTAAATAATAGCTGTTGGCTTCAAGTACTGTTATAAGATAAACTTAAAATCAATCAATCAATATTTATACACACCTTTCTTCATAAATGTAAGTTAAAGTTAAGACTAACTGACAACAGTCAAAGACTACAAAATACAAATGGTATTTCATAATTTTATCGACTAGAATGCGACAATGATTTTTTAAAGATATTTATGAAATAGAAAACCATCCCAGTCAATATTAAACAATACAAGATTCATTTTATCAATGTACTATGTAAGGTGTTTGTGGCATATCCAATCACAAATGCATCTGTGGTCTTTAAGATTTTAACATGGTTAGAAATCTCTATGCTTTAGTATAAACTGCTAAACATAAATAATTATAACAAAGAAGAAATACAACAGTTTAATGTTGAGCTCTGCTAACCATGCTCTCCACCAGGTCTCTTAAGCCTACGTATAATCATGGTTGTGATATGATGAATTAATTATACATTCATTAACTTTGAAGACAATCTAAACTAACAGAAGAAAGACCCTTAGTAGCACAATAATGGTCACTTCTTGATACCCATCTTATCAAAAATAAATTATTTTCTATACATTGCAATTATTTTCTCTGCTATTGTTGAACTGATGAAAATAACACCTGTGTTTGAAGTTTCGCTAGTCAGAAATTCAGATAGTTCTAAACTTCAGAGGTTTGTCAGGTGGCATTTAAGCAGTGTCAGATTTTTTTGCTCTCTCTTGCTAACAGAAACAGTTTGAATATGTCTGAACATATTAATCACACATTAAATATCCCAACATGGAAATTTTGATCTTTTGATTTGTATAATTCCCATTACTTAAACAACAATTGTATTAATACACACACACACATCACCACCACCACCACATCAAAACATTATACACAGAAGCTCCTTCCCATGCATTGAAGCAGAACTGTATGGTGAAACACAATAGGATATATTTAGCAGCTTCAATAAAATGTACTGAGTGCCTAGTGTACAAGATGTAGGTAGGTCAGTATCTATTTTCTAACCAAAGTCTTACTGTTGTTCTGTTCTATTTTATTGCTTATTTACAATGATAATGACACTCTCTATTGGGAGTTTATGTTATAATTGAAGTTCCATATGTATTTTCTAGTCAAACAGTTAGTGTTACCCTGTTATGTTTTGTTATTTATATACCATTATGTTTATTAGATATATTTAATTAATCAACAATTTTACGTTAAAAAGACTAACTGTTAATCTGCTTGGAACAGTGTTAAATAAATATTTGTTTTGTTTAAGTCAAGTGCAGTTCTTTTAACTGGCTACAATATGGTGTTGATTATTGCTTGTACCAAAAAACATGTGTACATAAACAACATGCATTTTATATTTTCATTGCAAATACAAAAACATAATTACTGTTCTATATAAAGTTTCAAACTACGTGTGAATGTTTTACTTCATTATCTGTAAAATGAAACAGTTTTCAACCAAATATAAAGTAGCAGCTATGGTGAAATCATCATTAAATTAAGCAAATTAGTACTATCGTTCAGTAATGTATGTGTTCCAAACTTTCACGGGTCAAAATCTATGCTTCAATATAACCCTAAGATATGGACTTTTATTTATAACAACAAGTGCTTGAAAATAGTTTCTTTCAACTAAGATGATATGATTGGTCTTTCTTTTCAATAGGAGCAATGTAACTAAAAATAAAATAGCTTTACTTTGGTGTTCAATAACTGTCACATGCTTTCCTTCATATTCTCAAACAGAATATAAGGCCTATCTCTATATAAAGCTACTACATGCATCATCTGTTCTCAATAGCATTCACTATGCCTTGCAATATCAGGCACAATAAAAAAATTTTTTATTTAAACCAGCAATCTCATACTGTTTAAAGAGAAAGAAAAAAAAAGGCAAAGATAATTTGCAAGAAAAGCAACTTAGCAGTATAATACAGTTTTGAGAAACCTCTAACATGCCCAAACTTTGAATGAAATCTATGATTCTCATTGGGTCTCTGATAACATTCTTTTTTGCTTAGACAAGTAGTTGTGAGGCATAATCAATTTAAATAACAGGTTTTCTTTATAATCATTCACAGGTGTTTGGTTTGGAACCTACTAACACCTAACAAAATTACAAGTTCAGTTATTTGTTTTAGCAGAAAGCCACATTAAACTATCTGCTGTTTCCACCACAGGGAATTGAACTCCAGATTTTAGCATTGTAAGTCTGTAAACTTACTGCTGATCCACTAGGGGACAAAATGTAAAAGACATCTGAGTTTGATTATTTATAAGTAATCTTATTAAAATAAAAAAATAAATTTTAACTATTTTTAAAATATTCAGTTTCAATGCTTACTCCTTATTATGGACAAGAGAATGGCCATCCAACCAAGTGACAGAAAGAATTACAGCAGTCTTCCAATCATTTAATCTGTATGCCAGCCAGACTGCCTCACTCCATTGGCCCACTTGAAGCAGTAATTCAACAATGTAGCTTGGGGTTAAAACTTCACTCAAACCTTCTCGTGTTAAATGAGATGTAACTTCTTCTCGATGAATAAATATCTTACGGACACCTAAGAAAGAGTAATTATAAACATTATAACAAGGCATAATGAAATTACAAATATGCATTAAGGTCATGTGTAAAAGTAAGATTTGGGTGAACATAAAGTAGTTTCAGTCTTCAAAGTACAACAAAAATTCAGTGGAAGATACAAATACAAAAAAAAAGTAACAAAGAGTACATTAATAATGGTTGGAGATGGCTTGAATGGGTAATGAAGAAAAGCTTTAATATAAGTTTAACATAACAGCAAATGTACAACGTTTCGACAAGCTTTTGTCATCATCAGGTATGATGACAAAACCTTGTCGAAACGTTGAACATTTGCTGTTACATTAAACTTAAATTAAAGTTTTTCTTCATTACCCATTCAAGCCGTCTCCAACCATTATTAGTCTAAAAGTGGGTTCCTCGTCATCAAAAAAAAAAGTACATTAAGCCTGTGCAAACTATTGTATGAGTGAATAAAAAGGTGTAAACGATGCATAAGTTGGTTTAACATTGTACAAAGAGGTGTAAACTCCTCATTATATAAGTAAAACTTGTTTATAAAATTCCCATTTAGCCACATTTGTACAATACTGACTGACAAATAGTATGAGCAGCATATGTAGACAAGAGAGTTAACACTAGCAAAATACTTTAACTCGTTAAACTTTGGAAGCACAATTCCATTGGGCACTCTCTAATTTATGATAACTACTGAATAAACATAATATCCCGAAAATTGTTTAATTTCAATGTCTAAGTTCAAGGGAGGTCCAGTTCAATCTACACTTTGAACAACATGTGTTATTGGGTTATACTAGTTCCAGAGAATTCCACTCATCATCAGTAACCCTGAATGCAAGTTAACCAAAGAGAGATAAGCTAGACCTATATCATAGTGAAAAGCATCAAACATATTGTTGGTATGAACTTGCTTTCTCATAGTGACCACAAAGCATGTTAACCCCAACAGTATGTTTGACATTGCAAATGACCCTACACATTCTGTAAATCAATAATTAAATGACAGTTTTGTCTACATAAAGATATAAATTATGGCAAAAAGTTTCAGTTTGATCCATTCTCAAAATTAACTACTTTTATATTAGAATTTTTAGCTTCAAAAGCAGCTTTAAACATATTATTTCACATTAAGCTAAAAACAGATACAAAATACTTCTTATGTCA
Organism: Limulus polyphemus; assembly: GCF_000517525.1. NCBI lineage: Eukaryota > Metazoa > Arthropoda > Merostomata > Xiphosura > Limulidae > Limulus > Limulus polyphemus. Next base: position 235,132 of record NW_013667295.1, on the reverse strand, counting down.
AGTGGCTTCCAATTTTAAATAACTCAATCTCGATACAAAGTATTGGGTATTATTATAAGTGAATGTTACAAAGGAAACAAAACATAATTCAAAAATAATCAAAAATACATTTTTAATCCTTTAAAATAAATCACATATGCAAACTAACCTGTGTTTTCATATTTCCTACACAAGAGTGAAGAAAGAGGTCTAGGCTGATGAACAGGATGAACATATAGTACTTCATTCACAAAGTAAGCTCCAAAAAATATAGCAAATGATTTCACCACTTTCATGACACCTTTATATTCTTGGTTTGCTGTCAGAAAGATACCTTGTTCTTTTTCAGAACATATATTCACTCTAAAGCCATTGCTCATGGCAAGCAAGATGTTGATGTATTCTGTAGCTGCTTGTATTTGATAGTCAATAAAAAGGGAATACAAGATACAATGAAGAAAACGGCTCACCAAACGCTGCTGTTTTTCACTCATATCCTTTTCTGTTAAAGCATAAAAGATACTCGTTTTAAAGAATAAGCCCTATTAATAAGTTTACAACGTCTTATGTTTCAAACAACTGAAGAGATCTTAGGATGCCATATACTTCTCTACACTTGACAGTTATGATATTTCTAGGGCATTCAGGAACATATTTTATTTTACAATAATAATGGTTGTACCCAATAATAAATGTTGATAATCCCTATGCAAATTTCAATGTGACAGCAAATGTTCTTGGCTTAGTTTTTATCGAAACACAGCATATCAACATACATGTACAAGACTCTAAACACTGCTCTTATATTAAAACTAAATAACATATCAAATGCAGTATTGATTCTGTGTACAAAGTTTTGGATAGTTGTAAAATTATCATTAAAATAATAATGTTTAGTTGTAAAATTATTATCAGTAAAAATGTAAGTCAGTTGTAAAATTATTTTAAAAAGTATTAGTTAATGGTAAGATCATTATTATGGCAAAAAGTATTAGTTAGATATTTCTAAACAAGAACCACCACAGCTACAAGGACCTTAAACATTTAAAATAATCAATAAAAAATACAAGTGGAACAAAACATTTGTATTAGGAGTTTCTAAATGTGGTATGTGGTAGCTGTCTCAACTGGTACCTCAGCTAAAAATCTTCCTGGCTTAAGATCCCACTTCTAGTAATCAGCCTTTGACTATGATAAGTATTATTATAAGTGAATGTTACAAAGGAAACAAAACATAATTTAACAATAATCAAAAATACTAAGCTATCTAAATTGGTACCTCAACTAAAAATCCTCTAGGTTTAATATCCCACTTCTAGTAATCAGACTTCTACTTGACCACTTTTTAACCAAAGATGCATAATCAAAAAAACATAATACAAGAGAAAACAAACAATTTTCACACAAAACTGCTTGACTTGTAGATGAAATCTCCAAGAGCTTTCTGGTTCACAATGTTCAAGATTAAAATATTCATGAATGTGAGAAAAATTAAGACATAATTTAATGTTTTTTTAACCCACAAAGTGAATAGTTTAAAATAATATTGGAAGTTTGAATATCATACCTCTGTAAAGTATTTATATAACATACTATAAGAACATCCCAATGTACATACTGTCTTTAGAAATATGCAATGATAACCAACAGGCAAAAATAGATATGAAATATTTTGCAAGAAAGTGAACTATTCCTGTTACATATATTTTGTAAGTATATGTAGATACTTGACTATGAGTAAAACTCGAGGGAAATTTACATAGCTGCTAGTACTTTAACCAGAAAGGAGATTCTTATAACTCAAGTTTCCCCATACACGCACTACAGACATTTTGCAAATTACTGTTTTATGAATGTAGGACACTACTCCACTCACTGTTTTCTACCCTGTTGGCCAATCGAACCTTACTAACTTCAAACAAATTAAACCTTTTTTATTTGGAACCTTGTTCTCATATTTTCATAACAGAGACAACACTTTCATACACAGTTTTCTACCCTAATAAACAAAGGCACTTATCAAACCTCATGTAAAAGTAAATTTTTATTTTATACAGCAGGAGTTCTCAACCAGTGGTACAAAGGCTGGATCCAGGTGATAGATAACAAGGATTATTAATTGAAGAAATTTCATGCTTTAGCCAGCATATTTTCATTACATCACCATTTCTCCAGTGCATCCCACTCAACTCTATCAAAATGAACTCTGCCACACTGGATATGTCATTACCAAGTTCTGTACCATAATTTAGGACATTTTGAGGTAATGATGATAATCAAATTGGTACATAGTTTTGTGATTGTGATATTACAGATTAAAGACAGACTAATGATATGAATTATGGTTGAAAAAAAGTGACACTTTAAAGAGGCCAAGAAGTGATATTGATAAAATAATACATTCAACTGTTGAGATTGGTTGGTTGGTTGGTTGGTTGTTTTGAATTTCCCACAAAGCTACACAAGGGCTATCTGCGCTAGCCATTCATAATTTAGCAGTGAAAAACTAGAAGGAAGGCAGCTAGTCGTCATCACCCACTGCCATCTCTTGGGCTACTCTTTTACCAACAAATAGTGGGATTGACCATCACATATTATAATGCCCCCACAGCTAAAAGAGCAAGCATGTTTGGTGTGACGGGGATTTGAACCTGTGACACACAGATTGCGAGTTGAGCACCATAACCATCCGGCCGTGCCAGGCCTCAACTATTGAGAGTGATGTAAAGAAATTGTAACTGATGATTGTCCTACTGGGCCTCAAACTGAGAGGGTACTAAGCCCTGGCATAAAGCCTAGATCTACAACCATGTGTGGAAATTAGAGTAAATGGAGTAAACCTACAAGGAAATATGATTTTAGTTAGAAGTGAAGACTTTAAGCCTTTACAACAGTGTAATTGTCAATTGTAAAGTCAATCTTTAAAAACACTCTCATCCTCAACAACATTTTCATATAAAACATGATAACATAAAAGATAGACCTGCTGATTATTTTAAATGCTAACTTAATGAATACAAATATAGTCGAAAGAACATTCAATACCATACTTCTGACCAGGAGGGGGAACCAGGGGCCTGTGCCTTCCCAATATCTCTATGAATATGGACTTGGTTATTATTTTAGTGAATGTAATTCTGTTTATTTCTATGCATATGATGTATGTGTGATATGGTTTACAGATATATATATATATATATATATATATACACACACACACACATATATATCTAACCTTGGGTACCCATCCTCTGGCCAGGTTATGAGATTAATAAAATGTGGGAGTGGATGCTATAATAAATAACACAAAAATCCTAACTTTCACACAATTTATTTATAACATAGCATATTATTACAGTATTCATTATTACCTTACCAATAGTTTGGTATAAACTTTATTAACTTACTATGTATATACTTAAAACATGGTATACATTGTATGATGGTCAGGGTGAATTTGTAGGAAGAGGTAGCAGCCAAATTAGTGGCAGTAGGTGTGCTTTCTGTTAGCTGCTTTCAACACCCAGCTCTTACTGTCCTTCCACAGTGTTTCATGGGATTAATTAAGTGATGGTCATTGGCTTCAGAAGTGCCTTACAAGCTGAAGTTGAAAGGTCATGGGTATAACTCAAGAAATAGCTTTTCACATCAGCCTTATTGTGGTTGTTGGAGTAGAAATTTCAGTTGAGTTTATGTAGTACAGCAATACTGGTGGCCTTTATTTTTCATTGCATTCCTCCATAGAGAATATTAGCAGACTCTCAGAGATATAAGATATTTGTGTGCCCCCCCCCCCCATGCAGTGTGTATGTTCTGTTATAAAAAATTTAATAAAGTTTTTATTTGTTTTGGTGTAAGGACATGGCACCATCTATGAATGTAGTTATTGTTAGCTTACATCAAAGATAATAAATGCTCAATAACAGCACTAATGGGAGGAGGAGGGGGTTGTGAGGCTCCATTAACATACCCCTTGTTCCAAACTATCATCCCACAAAGTATGGTTGAGATTGGCCCAGTGACCAAGTAGTAGTTAGTTAATGGACAAACAGACAAACACACAGATTTCTGGGGATGTATGTATGTATGTATATATAGATATACATACATTATTTACATTATTTATGTGTTTAACATGCCTCCCCCTCCCCCCCAATAGCAGTTAAATTTACATTCCTGTGCATGGATCTACTTCTGACAAACTTAAAGCTCTTAAACTTTCATATCACGCAAGTCTTAAAATAGCTCATTGTGGAAAGTCTCCCATAATTAGTAAAAAATTGATACTACCTGTCACAAAATATAGTTTCTGTTATACTTGGTAATAAACCTACCAAACAAAACTGACTTTATTACTCTGTCAAATGACATAATATCCAGAGGTATTTGTCATATGCCTTTGAAAGTTTAAGAAAAGCTTGTAGAGTCTGTTAAGTTGATTCAATTCATATCTTGTAATATAAATGGATGACAGATCTTCTTTGTTTTCATATGATAAGAGTACAACATGAAAATAGAGAAGGATGTGTGTGAAAGGTTTCTGGTACAAACCACAGAAGAAGAAATTTTCTGAAAGCTTGATGATTTGCACTGGAGTTTGAATGGATGGAGCCTGGGCCAGCAAAAGAAAATATGGTGAAGCCATGAAGAAAATAAAGAAAGTGGCATCAGATGCCAAGTTCACACACTATTGCATTCACTACAAAGCATTGACCTCCAAACAAATGCCAGCCACTATAAATTTGTTTTGGATAAAGCCTTCCACGTGGAAAACTTCACTGAAATGCATGCATCAGATTTCAGCTTACTTCTATTGCCTTGTAATGAAATGGGTAATATCAATGAGAAGCTGTTCCTCCACACTGAATTAAGACAGTATTCCAAGGGAGAGTGCTAACTCAGATACTTGAATTCTACTCAGAAGTACTCATGTTATTAAATTGGAATTAATTCTAAGCTTTGCACAAATTTCGAAGTCTGGCCCCTCACTTGGCTTACTTGGCAGATTTGTTTATATTCCTGAATGAACTCAATCTTTGTCTGCAGATGTTGAACTCCAAAGCTTTCTAAGTGCACAACAAAAGGAAAGCAATGATCCAGAGGCTGCAAATCATTTGAGCCAATGTGGAAGATGTTAATTTTGTAGAATTGCCAATGTTGGAAATTTTCTGCTTGAAAATGATATTGATTTTAATCCTGAAGTTGTGAAGGATATTAAATAGGAATGCTCACATTTAGCAAATAGTTTCAAGATTATTTTATCCAAAAAAAAAGGTTAATAAGTAAGATATGGATCAGTCAGCCTTTCAGTATTGAACACAACAACTTACCAAGTAGATATTTTAACAAGGAAAAAGAAATGTTTTGATCGTAATATGGATTACTTAATGAAATGAAGAAACTGGCTTTAACTGACAGTTGGTTACAAAGAAAGGATTGGTACATGGTGATATCTGAAAAAAACAAGTTACTTCCTTATTGCCATTTGCTACCACCTATTTACATGAAACAGTCATCTCAACACTAATTGTAATTAAGAATAAATACAAAACAATGCTCAAAACAGAACTGGACTTAAGACTAAAGCCCATAAAAATTTCACCCAATATTAGATGACTCAGCACAGAAAACCAGGCACAACCTTCACATTAACGTTGAATTAAACAGCTTATAAAATTCACAGTATAATAGTCATTGTGGTTTGTTCTATTCTGGTACTTACCTAAGTTACATTATTAGTGACACTTGGTCCTTAAAAGAATTTTATTTATGAAAATCACAATTTCATAGTCATTGTGGTTTGTTCTTACTTTTTTTGTGCTTATCTAAGTTTCACTGTTAGTAATATTTGGTCCTTAAAAGTAGTTCACTTCTGAAATTCACAGTTTAATAGTCATTTTGTTTGTTCTTATCTTTCTGGTACTTATCTATGTCACAATGTACTTGGTCCATAAAAGTATTTTATTCATGAAATTCACAAAGCAAGATAGGAACAATGGATAAAACTGTCTATTAAATGTTTTGAAAGAACAAGGATTCCATCATTATTAATCTATATAAGAGGAAACAAATACAATTACAGTAACAGAGGTACAAAGCTAAATATTAACAATAAAATCAAGTTAGAACATCATTAAGTTGTAAGAAAATTGTGTGGTGTTGAGAGAAGGAAGGAAATGTTTAATTAATCAGCTTTCTTTTTTCTGAAGTTTAGTTTAAGACTTAGCAGAAACAAGAATTCTAAAGTTTGACATACTGACAGAATATCTTGTCTTACATATTCACTGTGCTAATGTATTTTGGAGTGAAAGAGATTGTTCACTGTTCTGTCTATTTTAATATATTTTGTTCTGTAATAAGTCTACGTTTTCTAGCTAATGAATCATTGGAGTTTGTTTTTATCATTTTGGCATGTATATAAGTCACATTATTAGTGGCACTTTGTTAAAAACTGCTGCTGTATGGAACATTTCTTCTAACTTACTTTTCAGAAGCTTAGACAACTTCTTCATCCACAATTTTCTAGCTTGAGAATGTTTTCCTTTTATATGAAGTGAGAAACCACCTTCTTTAGGCCTCAGAGTTTGGATCTTCCCTTTCTCAATCTTTAGTAGCAATTTTCTGTTTTGAAGATGCTTTTGCACCTGACACAGACACTTCAAAGCATCCTCATACAGATTTCCTCCTAGCGTTGAAGCTGTAGCTTTGTGATAGTACTTCACAGTCACAGAATATAAACATTCCCAAGATTTCAGCACCCTGGAATATGCATAACAATATGTTCTTCACAGACTTTTATAACAGTCTTAACAAATACATATAATGCTCACATAACGCTACATTTCACTAATCATAAATATTATGTAAGATTTGTTTGTTCGTTTTAAAGAAAAGCCACATTGTGCTGTGTCCACTGCAGAGAATTGAACCCCAAATTTTAGCATTGTAAGTCCATAAACTTACTACTCTTCCACTGGGGGACTATTATGAAAGAAACTCAAAGTTTCTGAGAAGAGAAAATATACTTGTTGTCTTAACTAACATTATAAATTTTGTTCCTTACATAAATCTCCTATTTAAAACTAAAATGCACCCCAGATTAGTTCAAACCATTAGAATAGTAAGCCTATGAAACATTTACTTAAAATGCAACAATTACAAAAGCAGTTTTAAATAACAGAACAGGATTGTTTATTGAAAATTATTTTCATCATTTACACAAAATACTCATAAACACTAACTACATAGCAACTTTTAGGCATTATCTCAATTGTTAGAATAACTTATAATAACTCATCTTACTTCTTAAGTTACCACATGATATCACAAGCTATAATTAAGGCCTTAATCAAAAATGTACTTCAGGTTATTCTAGTTGTATGTACTTTGATCAAAGATGTGCTTTGGAATACACTAATGGTGTGTACCTTGATCAGAGATGTGCTTTGGCATACACTAATGGTGTGTACCTTGATCAAAGATGTGCTTTGGAATACACTAGTGGTGTACACTTTGATCAAAGATGTGCTTTGGAATACACTAGTGGTGTGTACCTTGATCAAAGATGTGCTTTGGAATACACTAGTGGTGTATATCTATCAAAGATGTGCTTTGGGATACACTAGTGGTGTGTACCTTGACCAAAAATGTGCTTTGGGATAATATAGTGGTGTGTACCTTGGCCAAAAATGTGCTTTAGGATAATATAGTGGTGTATACCTTGATAATTTATCAAAAGATCTTTTCCATAACATTTGTTAATCTATTATTTTGATATTTAGATTTCATAAATGTTAATGTAAGTACACCTCTGATAAAATTCCAATAACTTTTAAATGCCAGATACCAAAAAAAAACTGCCCAGACTGGATGTATATCATACATTGCTAGGTTAGCAGGTAAACTGGAAATTATAATTTTCTGAAACTAAAAATGTATTTCTGATAGATACTTACCTCTTCTCATATAATAACTTTCCTCGATTTGTGCTGCCCTCTATATGTGCAATTTTCACTCACCACTAGCCTTGAGGCTCCCGCCTAATATCACATGTTTACACATGGTATAGTTTCGTTGTTGCATGCACATGAGCATGAGACAACTCTACACCAATAGGAGTGTGACACACACTCCTAGTGCAGCTGACTCCCTCGATACTGTAGAGCACAATCATCAATTTGGATGGGTGGGAAGTGTGAGAAAGGAAAGTATCTATCAGATACCTCTACATTTCCAGTGTAGGAAAATTATAACTTCCAATAAAAGACCTTACCTTTTCTCACATAATAGATAGAATCCTACACTGACCTAGTGGAGGGACTGGTGCTAACTTACCCAGAAGAGCACCCTTCAGAAAGCATCTCAAGAGAACCATGTAATGTGACCCCTTGAGGAAGAGGAAACATATATGTGGAAGACTGTACCACATCTGAACCAGGTATACTACTCACCCTTGATGAATTAACGTGGCTCCAAGTGGGAAAAAAAAAAGAAGGCATATCCGATAATCACACAGACGTGCCATTGGTGTAGTGGCTAGAGCGTATCAGACCATAATCAGTGGTTCAACTCCAGTCCAAAACCAATTGTACCAGAAATGGAACATCCAGTCCTTGGTAGGAGAAGAATCCTTACTGTCTTCACCTCTGGTCTAAAAACTGAAAGAAAACTTCAGTTCTAAGAATCCAAGCCAGCACATGTGTGCAGATGCAGTACACAATCAACACCAGCCACCAGGTAACCCGACATCTGAGCAACGATAGGAAGGTGGGATGCAATGAGGAGGGTCAACTCCAGTCCAAAACTATGTGACATTGTGAATTTATCATCCAGTCCATGGTAGGAGGAGGGTACCAGCCCAACCATATGTGTGAGGACTTATGTTGGCCAGTCCAGCACAACCAGGAACCGACATTCAGATGGCAGTAGGAAGGAGGGTTTGCAGATGGAGGGATGAACTGCATATGGTGGATTTTTTCAGTCCAAAACCAATCTGCATCTGGAATTGTCCATCAGATCCATGGTAGAAAGAGTGTACAAATCATATACAATGGCATAACACCACTGCCTTACTCTTAACTGAGTGGGAAGGGTCCAACCCAGGAGAAAGCCTCCATGATCCAGCACCCCAGCAGCTAGGAGCTAGTAAATGGCAAGGACTCATGTAATTCACTGGAAGAAGGGGGAAAGAGTGTTGGGAAGTCCAGAGAAATGCAACACTAAAGAAAGTGCAATGGGTGACTGCAGAACCCTATTTTTAAAAGCAGGTCAAACTTGAAGGATCTAGTCAGGAACAGAGGGATGGGCAGCAATTCCTTCCTTGCTTTACTCATGCTAGTCAATGAGTGTATGATCAAGGATGGCATAATTATGACACAATACACGGCAAGGATAAATCTACAAGAGATCTTGCAGAACACCCCATCTCAACAGTGAGCATTGTAGACCTTAAAAATCATCCAGTGTGGATTTGAGAATTAGTATACCTGGACAAGCACCACTCACAACAGAGTGGTTTCAATATAGAAAACTTTGTGACCCTGAAAAGGAAATATAGAAAGAAAAAACTTACCCACTCACTGTTGAACTGATGTGAGGAGCATGGCATTATCAGTATACAATATTCAGAAGAGAAGGACACAGCCACATGATGGAGGTAATGGGAGATGAATGTGGACCACATGCCAGTCTGGATGATGTCTTCCAAAGAATGCCAGAGATGAAAAGCAAGGAAAAAGGTAAGGTGCTGTATTTGATGAAATGACACCCAGAAAAAATATTTGGAATCGGGAAACCAGGAAGAATAAGCAAATTTGATAAGTTGGCAAATGCAACCTTGAGGGCCATGATGACACATCTTTTGGAGAGGAAGGGTTCCAATGGATAAATGAACAGTACGGGAACCATGAAAGGAAGCTGTGTGGTTAATATAACATATGATAACATACACATGACAGAGAATTCTATTTGGATCTGAATGGGATTACAAATGTGAAATGGAAGGTAGGGAAAGTGTTGGAAAAAACAACAACTGGGATACAGGAGAACATAGGTACACTAATAAAGAACATGTTATAACCTCATAACCGCAGTGGTATACATAACTCTGAAAGTACTTATTGCATCTTCTCAAAATTTGGCAAGCTTTCAGTTAACAAAAAATCTGAATTTTTAATTAAGTATTTCTACTAAAACTTTCTGTTTAATTATATGGTGTCAGAGTGTTGACTGCTCTGAGTGCAAAGTGATTTTCATATTAAGATTAAGAATACTTTCCTTCATCTGAAAATTTTCAAATTTTGTTTGCATAATCCCTAAAATCTAAATAAATATCAAATGTTTTTCTTTTCAGAAAAACCTTATATTTTATCCGTTATTTTCTCTACCCTAACTCTATACAAGGTTGGTTAATTGTAACCACTAAAAAAAGAATCAAAATAAATCTAAATTATCCTTTTTTTCTTTCTAGAATGACTTCAAATTGTAACATGAAACTTGATTTATTTTTTTCCTAAATAATTTAAATATTGTAACAGTATACACCTGTTTATACTTACATTTTTGTTTTGTTTTACTGCCCTTTAAACCGTGTCTAAACTAATATTCCCACCATAAAATTTGAAATTATTTGCCAAACTTACAGCTCACATTAAATTACATAACAATTACATTATTGAATAACACAATAGATGCTAGTGAGAGTACCTTACAAAAATGTTTATTTATTATTAATTATTTTACCTAATCT
>NW_013667295.1:203911-223856 GCF_000517525.1 Limulus polyphemus | reverse complement strand
TGTTGACCGTCAATGACATTTAACCCTACTTTTTTATATTAATGGTACTACTGCAATAAATAATTTTTTATATAATTAAATAATGCTCCAAAGAATGCAGAATAATAATATGGAAAAAGCAGAATATGTCCCATAACTACTACAATTATTTTGGCTTTCTAACTATGCAACAAGAGCCATTAGAAATTCAGCTAAACTCATCAATGTCTTTCCCAAGGGAATAAAGTTTGAACTGGAAATGAAACTGACATTCATCTGTACAGAAAACAACATAATATAAAATGTCATTTGACAGATTGAAACTTTGGCTTTCTTTGGTTATAAATAATATAATATTAAACATCAGAGAGAACTATTGGCAATTTGTGAAAGAGAGAATGTGGCAGATGAGCAAAACAGGAGCCTCATTTTCTAGCTTATGGCTCTGAAACCAAACAAGATTGAAAGCTATAAAAATTGTTTTCTTGAGCAAACCTATATCATAATGAATAATTTATGTTGAATTCCAAAGTTCTCAGAAGGGTGGCAAATAAATTATAGAAGAGGGAAGGCAAAGATAAACAAACATTACAGTTCTCATACTAATAGAGATTGAGGTCTTTTGTTAAATATTTCTATATAAAATTAAGAACTTAAAACTTAAATAATATTAGAATTTGATTTATTAGCTACAATTTGATGTCCAGTTTATTTGTATATATTGATAATAAAGTTGTTTAATTAAATTTTGAATGTAACTGTGAAAGATTGTGACATGCAAGAGTTCAAATGAGGATTGTGTACGGGTATGTAGAATAACATTAAGGTCCCATTCAGGAAAAAGTGTAGAACGATGAGGACAAAGTATCTGGAAGGAATGTAATCAAAATGGCCAGAGAGGAAAACACTCTGTGGGAATGTGAAAAATAGAATGTATTGGACAAGACTGAAGGATATTCAGAAATGGTAGACATGGAAGCACTTCTTTCCAACAAACAGGTAAAAAAAATCAGAGACAAAGAAATACTAGTAGGGGAAGGAAAGTAACCATGATGCAGCCACCAATGGCAAAAAGCACACCAATTTCTCTGATATACCATGAGGGAGGAAGGATGTACTGAATAGGAAAGAATAGAAGCTAAACATGCAGACAGTCCATACTGCTTTTCAAGGGACCAACCAAAAACCATTTGTGAAGTTGAAATGTCATGACTGTGGGATGATACACTAGCGACTGAGGTTGACAGAGGAGAGATTGAGAAAAAGGAAGTGGTAACGAATGTGCGAATTGAAGGAGGGTAAGGATTGGAAACGAAGATTAAGCTGGCCAGAAAGATGTGATAAGAAGGATATAACATGGAGCAGATTAGATAAAGGATAAAACTTAGGTAAGAAGGAATATAGGCATACAGGTAAATTAGGACTGATCACAACTCAAGGCATCCTCTGCCAAAGCTGATGGATGTGGCACTGGGGACCGTAAAAATTAAGTTTGGAATTAATAATGGGTGGCAAATGAGTACCCCACTAGTTGCATAAGCACCAGAACTTTTCAGGAGCCTAGGGTTAACTCTGTGGGAAAGATTTTATCTGGATGAGATAATCAATCAGCAAAAAGAATCAAAACACCCAGAACATGACATACCACAAAGCATGTATAATGCAAATGGGCCAAAAAACAGTACTTCCATTGTCCACAAACAAAGTGAATGTGAACTGGTGTCTCCTTGTCAATCGATACATGAGACAACTGTCGGAATGGATAATGACCACCTTGCCTCATATTAAAGGCAGGAAATGATTCAAAGCCCAATGGACACTAAGGTGCCCCAGGATATTGATGTGCACAGTTGTCTTGACTGAAGAACAAGAACCAATGATTTCATGAAATTCATAATTGCTCCCCAATTCGTAAGAGAAGCATCCATAAAAAATGCAATTTGGGCTGTGTAGGTGGAAGAGAAATGCCAGCCATGGAAGAAGGATGACTGAACCACGAGCTCCATCGACCATAAATGAAGAGGAGAAAAATATTCCCAGGTGAATAAATTATTGGGTCTGTATAAGACAAAATCTACTCCCACGAGATGAGCCATCCCACATGAGTTGCTTCTCGAAGAAGCAACTGAGTGTGTACACGAGCAGTATGTTGGGCTGTAGCTAACAAAAGCTCATCCTTCATGTAAAGATGGGAGCACAAACCTTAGTTATTACTTAGTTGAGCTGTAGCTAACAAAAGCTCATCCTTCATGTAAAGATGGGAGCATAAACCTTAGTTATTACTTAGTTGAGCAAAGGCTATGACCACCCAAAAGAAAATGTAGGATGTTCATTCCATATTAAATGGTGGGGAAATAAATATGTAAAAGTAATCTTCTGCAATGTCAACATCCATTATCCAAAAACTAGTAGTGAATACCCACTGCCCAGGAAGAAGGTGGAAAAAATTCCATCCATATCATCCTCAAATTGCCCAAATTCACCAGACAAAAAAAAGGTCAGGTTTGGGCTCGGGACACACAGATGGCCATGTGATGGACTCTTAACTCCTGTCTAAAAACTGAGACCTCCTCAGCCAAAAGCACAAGGCCTGCAGCCTGAAACACAGCTGGTTAAAATGCTGTAGTGATATGAAATTCAGAATGCATGTTCAACTGGGGTAAACTTCAGTTATGTCATAACTGTAAAACATAAAGTGAACAACAACTAAGTTGTTGGATAAAGAATACAAAAAATATTAAACTCAAAGATAGTAAAATTTGAGTGAAAATTTTAACACATCTTAACACTACTGTGCCAAAATGAGAAGTGATGATTGTGCTCTACACTATAGATGGAGTCAGCTACACTAGGTGGGTGTTACACTCCTATTGGTAGAGGGTTGTCTCATGCTCATGTGCATGCTACAATGCAACAGTACTACATGTAAACATGTGATGTTAAGTGGGAAACTCAAGGCTAGTGGCAAACCAAAATTGCACATATGGAGGGCAGCACAAATAGAGGAATCCATTATATGAGAGTAGATAAGGTGTCATATCAGAAGATTAGTTGTACTGTTGACCAAAAGGTGGATAAGCAGCAGCAAGTCCTCTGTATTTAGCTGCACACAGAACATAGCATAACTTACAACTTTGAGCAGAATTAGAATGATTCATCAAAATATTTAATGCCTAATGACCACAAAAAATGAACATTTAAGATAATCAATAAACTGGTGTTGTTCATTAACTAAAACTAGACACTTTCTGGCGGGTCTTGTCATTATTAATAATAATACAGATTTCATTCTTTCAAGGTGAATAATTAGGAAACAAAGATTAACCAAGGATGATATGTGATCAACAACTTTAACTCTTAATGGTTAAATCTCTTTGACATGTTTAAATACAGGCTAAAAATTAATGAGAAAAGAATACTCACCATCTAAATAAATGATCTTGATCATTATTTCTTTGACTGGATATATACTCATTTGTGACTTTTTCATTATCATCATCTTGGGAATGTATGATAAAGGGTAAGTAAAAATTATGGCAAGTATAAAAAACATTATTGTTACAATTGCAATGACAAGGCATTAATGGAAGACTTTGATAGCTAAGTTTATCTTGGACAAAAGCTTCAGTAAACTCTAGCAGACTGAAAACTGAATGAATTATTTGACTGGTGGTCATTTCTGATTTTAGCACCTCTGATGACAAAACTAGCTGCACAGTAGCATTAATAAGCTTAAGAATGGACGGAAGAAGGTTAAACTGGACGGAATCAAACAAGAGCATGTTTATAAACTTCACCAAGATACAAAAAAGTGCAGACAAAGTTGTTTGTGTTGTAAGAAAACCAAGTGGGTGTTCATTCATCTTCACAGCTTTTTCTGCAACATCAATTGCTTCTGAAAAAAAAAAAAGAACAAGTGACAACTGAATACTGAACATAATAATGTAACTAAAACTAAATTTAATCCAGAAGAGCTGGTAGTAACAGTCCATGTAGTTTTATCTTTCATGTAAACTATTAAATGAAACACTTGAAAACATGCCAAATCTTGATAACCTGATGTAAGAGTGGAGTAAATCACACAAACACACACACACAGATAATTATATCCAAACAAAAGTCAGATAGTCTGCAATAATGTAAGGCTTGGTTAAAACATTGTCTTTTTTTTTGACAGGTAATTTATCTTATTTTAAGAATGAATAAAATTCTGGAATACTGATAAACAAGTTTTTCATTTTTGATGTTGTTGTTTTTTCAAATTAAAATGGCTGTTTCTTACATCAACATTTTACAAATCATATATCTTTATTTTTTCATTCAGTGTCTAGAATTATAAAAATTACTGCCAACTACCTTAACATAGGCAGTGAATACCACTTATTCTTCATGGTGATATTGCTTTAAATTTTGTAGCACAGATCTTAATTTGTTCTTCCCATGGATGACTGATGTTTATAATACAAATATGTGGATAAATACATTTCAAACCAAAATATTAAGTAGTTTATGTGTTATAGTTTTAAACCTACAGCAGAACCAGATCTTGATCATTGTAACTTCAGCATGGAATTCTTTTTTTCAGACTTAATTCCATTATAAGTGTAGCTAATAACTTAAAGAGAATCTCTTAACTTACCAATATCACTGTCTAAAATAAATTGAAACACCTTTCCAAGCATGTCCACAACAAAGCATGCTTGTTGCTCTAGAGTAACAGTCCAAGGACAACCTACAGAGGCTAGAATTCCCCATATGGTGATCAATGTTTTCAAACCTTCTGCAACGTTATGTGCCTCCCATCCGATGCAAGTGGATTTTATAACAGCTTCACTCAGAGTAGCGTCGAATGTCGCAGGATCTCCAAATGTTATCTTCCCACTGTCTAAACCACTAACTCCACCCCAGATACCAGGTGTTTGTGAATAATCAGCTTCAAGGCTTGATTCGGATGTTTGACTAGACAAGAGAGTTCCTGAACTATCAAGCACATGTGTACGGATTCCACTAGTGAACTTAGAATCTGCTTCAGAGAAAGTCACAGACTTTTTGAGAGCACTACAATTTAAAAGAGAATTTCCAGCAGTGTACTTATGCATAACAGGATACAACATCTGATGACAATGCATCTGGAGAGAAGTTAAGACCCTAGTGAGGCCAAATGATGAACAGGGTATCTGCAAACATGTTACAAGATAGCCATCAGACACCAAGATTATTGACTCTTGAGGATGTGTAGACACAGAATATCTCTGCTGTAGCACCAGTTCTCCAGAAAGAGTGGACTGTAGGGTATCACTGGGATGATTAGAGTTGTTCATATCATTTCTTTCTTCTTTAACTCTGTATCAAGAAATGTATTATGGTTAGCTTTATATTAAATTTAGTTATGTAAGTGTAACATAAAAAACAGGTCATCAGAGAAAAAACATAAAAAAAAAATCACAAGAAAAATTTAAAAATTGTATAATATTACCCACTATAATAAGTCAACATCAAGCAGACACAACAATGAACACAATGAAAAGAAGAAAAAAGGCATAAAGCATTTGGTGCAAAAATCTCTCTCAAAGTAGGTAATAAAGGCAGTTAACCCAGTGGGAGTTGAGAGTTATACATGAGTATGCACTGATTACAAAACTTGCATATGGAAATAGTACCAAATTAATATAAAACAGTAATTGATTTGATAGAGTAGTAAACTTTATGCATTTTAGTCTAGCATTGATCCAGAAATAAATGACCTAATATAAAAGCTTCTAATTTTATTATGTTTCACTTCCAGCAATACAAATGCAAAAACTACCATTAATATCTACATCTGAATTGCCTGAGACAAAGAAGCTCGAGTTCCATATCTCAAATATATGTCTTTGTAATATGGTGCTGAAATACTTGTAAGTTTTTTAAGATCCACCTCCGTGCATGCATGCAAGAATGGGGGAAGTTCTTTCTAAAAGAAGGGTTACTCAAGTTCTATTTTTTATTATCAAAGTAGCAACTTTAATATGTATTCCTAACTTAAAATGACTCAGTGCTGCAATTCAGTATTAATGCAAGATAACGGTTGTTACTGATAGAAAAAAGAAAGAGGGAAACATACAATGAACATTGCAAAAGGCTGAAAAAGAAAAAATTACAGACTGCTTCCTTCAAGAAAAATTTAGGCACTAGTTCATGCCAACATTTAAACATTTGACTGCAGCTGCTTTAAACGAGCACCGAATTTTTGTGAGCCTCACACCATATACAGCAGACTCACATTCAACTGCCAGAGGTGGACCGAACCTATACAGCAAATCAGCAGTCAATGGGTTAAAGTTATGAATAACTGGGAAGATGTTCCAATTTTACCATACAAGCTTTTGTAATCAAGCTTTGCACAGTGAGTATGAGAGTAAATTTTTACAACCAATAAGATCAGGGCTCTTGCTTGAAAGAAGATTTAGACAGAAAAGAGTATACTTGAAATGCTGTGTATCTGATGGTGAAAAATCAAACTCTTTTTATGCTGAAGATTCTCTTAAATCAATATTTTTGACACTGATGAAATAAAGCCCTTATGCTTCACATAAATTCTCCGGATACAGGTGGGAGGTAGGTCAAAGTGCAAATGTCATGACCTTTTTCCAGAGTTACATTCAAAGTTTAATTAACTAATTTATCACTAATATATGTCAACAAACTTTGTATTAAAATATAGTTTACAATTGAAACTTTAATGTTTTCTACATCTTAATTTCTGAATTTCAAAAAGATATATTTATATAAATTCTCATTCTTCATTTCCTTCTGTACTCTGAATTTACTTTTTAAATTTTCTTTATTTCCTTATAGGGGTTTCAGAGTGTCCATCAATTAAATACACAAATATAGATATTGACAGGCCAGAACATAAAATAAGAACCTTCCAACTTCTATATTATCTGAGATATCAACAAATTTATCACACCCACCACAGAAGCTCCTCCCAACTCTTCATGCTTTTGAAATCATTTACTTGTTCAAACCTACTTGTACATGATATATGTTTATAACCAATAGAAAGGCCACTTTGTGAACTACATGACTCTTATGATAGTTTGTTTTATTGCCCTGGTGAAAGCCACTACTTCACAAGTACATCTTGATGTGTGTGTAGCCCACAGCTGGTGCAACAAAGAGCAATGGAACTTTCTAACCTGTTTGTAGCTTACTTAGAAAGCCAGGTAAATTACAGTACATTTGTGACATTCTATTCTAGTGCCTGGTATATTTTTTGGGTTCTGAAATGCATATTTTAAAGCTACATAAATTATTTTTGGTCAACAACAAAAAATTATAAAAAAGAAATTTTGTGACACAGGTAGTTAGATGTGGTATGATGTAACCTTAAACTCTCTGCATTTCAGTTGGGTGATTTATTGCTTGTTAGAAACAGTTAAAAGGGCAATAAAACAATAAATTAAATGAAAGCAGTGTGTAAAAGTTAAGAGGTCTAAAGTTTTTAAGTTAAATAACTGTAATTGTCTAGTACTATCTGAAATCATTCAAAAAAGAAAAGAAATTATTTTTGAACTCCCACTACAATTAATGTTAGGGTATACAAAATACTTTTACCCAATAAACTAAATTGCTGATAGTATATCAACAAAATAATGTTTTTATTTATTAATTTATTTCCCCCTGGATTTGTTCTGACAAAGCTTTAATAATAAAAAAAACATAACTGAACTTCAGAATATGTTTGTTTTGTGTAATTCTTATATTGAAAAATAAGAAAATAAATAATGTTTTTATTCTTATTTTAACTACATTCATAATTTTTATACATTTAGCAGTTAGATAAGAGTGCATGTATAACAGTTAAATACATTAATTTGGAATAAATTATTTCAAATGTTGTTTTTTTAATTCTCTAAACTTGCATGAAGCAGTTACATTAACAAAAGTGCAAACACATATTTCAAATATTCAGACACAGAAAATGATAAAGATTTTCAATGATGTAACAATTGGGTCAGTGGTAATTTCAACCTTCTGGTATTATCAGTAATGTCTATGACTCTTATACTACTTACGTCATAGTGACTAAAGGATGAAGAGTTATGAAGTAAGAAGGACCAAAGTCCATAGAGCATCCAGAGGAAGTCAGCAATAACAATTCTCCTAGTCTTGTAAACATACATAGTGAGCCCTGACGGGTAATGCCAACCAAGTATGCATCATCTGCTGTCCAAGCTAGGTCTGCAATCCAGTATCTCCTAACAAAAATTTCATAGAACTGTAAATCCTATTACAATATTTTAACTAGAGATTAGAAAATCTTGATTATTTCATTTAGAGAAAACCAAATTCTGCCAGCCAGACAACAAGCTATTTGTTTCTTTAATATACTTTAAAATGAGTGACTTTAACTGGTACATCTGCAAAACCTTACCAATTTCACATCTTGTAAGAAGAATACTTCAGTTTAATTTAGTTATGGACCAAACACACCAATAAAAGATTCCAAAACTAACTTCTTCCACCGTCAAGATAAGAGTATAACACACACTACAAATAAAACACCTCAAAGTTACAGTGTTATGAAAAAATTCATTTCCAACAGAAACTACAAATGTCTATCTTTAAAGTGCTTTTCACATTCAAAAACCAGTTTACTTAAGAAATTTGTAGAAAAAAATAATACTTTTGGTATTTTTAACCCACGAAAGGAGCATGCTTTTTTTTTAAACAACTATACACTGAAAAAAAAATAAAAAAATACTGGGAGTAGAAAGAACTTTATTTCAATTACAGTATGCATCTCTTGAACTTTGCTGGCTTACAAAAGTGTGTGTTAGCTATCATTAAGAGGCCATTACAATAGCTCTTTTTTTTTTTTATAAAAATGTGACATTTTCAGGTAGCATTGATTTTTCCCTAAGAGTGACAAGAGAGATCTGCTAAATAGTGGGAGATTCATCAAGATATTTACTGCAAAATAATTCTATATTCTCTGACTGAGTTTATGAGAAATAAAAAGTGACTGAACACAAATGTATAATCAGAATAAATAATATTTATTTGAACAAACATAGTAAAAATGTACTTTTCTTGCCACAACACACAGTTGTCTTTACTGGAGAATTTGGTGTTCTAACATATTCAGATCAGATTGTAACCAAGACTAACTCTGTTGATACCCTGTTCTAGACTAAACCAGTTGAGATCATGTTCCAGACTGAATAAATCTCGAGGTACTTAACTTGTTAACATTAGATTTATCCAGAATCATTATCGTGGCAGGTCATTCCCAGTGAAGGTCATAACCTAGAGAAATCATCTAACTGCTAGTGGAAAAGATAACTGTTTAACTTCACATACTACAAGTGACTTTGCAGCTATCTTTACCATAAGAAAACAAAAGGTTCTACTTTAAGTGAGTGGTACATAACAATAGGTAACTAGAGCAAAAGGAACCTAACAACTTTCTTCAGAAATGTGTTAAGAGGAAACTGCATATACCTGCATAAATAACAAATTTTAAAAAATTCCTATATTAATACAAAGTATGCTTATGTATCACAAAGAAAGTATGGATACATAAAGTCCAAGATCTAACAAACACTTAAGCTGTCATTCATACAGATTCATAAAAAAAGTATTATTTTGGAAAATCTAAGAAAAGTTTCCTGATGTGTTAAGTTTTTTATAAATTGAAATTTAGTAAATGTATAATGAATGTTAAAACTGGCCATGAAGTGAGGGAGTTAAATCATTTCACAAGCAAAATGATAAATACTTAAGATAATTACTTTGTTGGAGATGAGAACTTGTCTGGAGAGGTGCAAGAAATTTAATTCGATGTGGTGTTGTGTACCTAAGGCAAAGTGCTAAAAGTGCGGATCCCATACAAAACTCCAGAGCTGTTGAGATACACACAAAAATAAACAAAGAAATTATTTTGTTTTTAAGTCTTTCAGGCATTTTATATTTTCTGTCCATAGTAAGTTGTATAAAAGAGAGGGGGAGGGGTAATTGTTCTGGAATTCTGACAGATCAACTACAATTCTCAGTAAGTTTTTTTAATTACTATATCATTTACTTTCAAAGGTTGAGTGATAACATTTTTGTAGTTGAGAAGAAATTGTTACAAATAAAAGTATGTCAGGTTTCAACAGCAGTTATATTTGTTATAGTTTGAAAGAATCAACAAATTTTCTTACTTTATTCATAAAGAATTTGGTTTTAACAAGGCCAAGTAGGATGATTTAAATTTTAGAAAAGAAGTTCAAACAGATATTAGTATAATCAAGGTTTTAAAGGAGATAAAGAAAAACTCTATCTTTTAGTTAATGCACATTTGTGTGTATGTTGATTTGAAAGTCTCTATGGTCAACAGAATCAAAAGTCAGATGACAAAGAAGACTTTTCACAAAATAAGCAATCTTCACGCTTTGTTTATAGCCAACAAATTGGAAATCAAGACTTGTGACTACTTTCTCATAACCATACTTTTATTGAACAGATTGCTAATTTAAAACTGGACCCCTACACTGAAAAATACACTAACTTCATTTCAATGAAATCTGTTAGAAAATTATTAATAGTCTCTAACTACAATATGACACACTTTACTTGGAATTCCCTGTAAAATTTTACATAATATTTTTATTTACTTAAAAAATATTGAATCTTTCTATTTCAAAAATGTTCATTACAAAAACTTTAAGTTGTTTCTGTCATTCTCCTATTTTAAATAAGATGTTTCGTGTATGAAATTACTGTAAATAACAATTGGTAGGTCACTTAATAACATTAGGGAGACTAAACAACAACATACAGAGCTTAAACTAAGAAATGAACTTGCAACATAACATTATTTTGACTCAAAATAAACTGGATGTGAAATTCAACAGAAACAATTTCTTTTCATACAATAAAGCTTTGAATTAATAACATTAATATATTATATACTAACCTTGCGTATGACAACACTGGTTGTGCTGCACCACAACCTTTAAGATCTACAGGGATTTGAGAACCAGAAAAAGGAGAAATAAACAAAAGTTGAGAACTTTCAGATTTGTATTGGTTAACAGCAGCTCCAAGGGTCATTGCATCATGTGAAAACTTTGTGATAAATGCTCCTTTTCTTCTGATTGGGTGGCACTCACTTCCTATACTATGAAATGGAAAACGCACTGTGTGCCAAAACATGTCTAAAGAAGGCTTAGGCGAAGATGTTAAGACAGGATTCAGATTATGAATTACTCCAAATGTGACGCAAATGGTCTCATGAAAATTAAATATAAATGAAATAATGCAGATTTCTCCCAATAAATAATGACATAAAAATGATGCTTGAATGAAAGTTTCCCGGCAGTCTGAATTAGGTAAGAGTGCAGAAGAGTCTTCTGGAAGGTTTAGCCAGTTTCCTGGAAGCCAAGAACCTTTTGTTGTTGTTCCAGGTCTTGGAGCAGAAGCACCTTGCCATATGTATGTTTTACATAATCCCATTACAACTACTACTCTATGACCACTTGAAGAGATAGCGATTCGAGGGTAAGGAAAACCTACAAATAATTAAAATAAGCTAATTAAGTCAAAACAAACAAAAAATACTCATTTTTCAATGACTCATTAAATGTTACACCAGTAAAGGTACATCAACTCTGATTAATGCCACCTTGAAAATTAAAATTTAATGATGAATTTTCTTACTTTTTTGTCAAATTTCTATTATTTCTAGCCACAATTCCAGATGTACAACATTTCTATACGTTTTCACAAACAAACAGGATTCATTTTCCATACACTGAATATGATTAAAATGAGAAATGATGATGTTAATAGGTCAGTAACTGTTCACTGCTAGCAGAATCCTGTTTTTGCATTTCCAAAATAGGAAGTGGTAAGCGTCTGTGACAGAGTTTATGAACAACATCCTGCAATCAAGCATGTAACAATTGTTTGTTTGTTTTGAATTTTGCCCAAAGCTACACAAGGGCTATCTGCGCTAGTCACTCCTAATTTAGAAGTGATAGACAAGAGGGAAGACAGCTAGTTAATGCCACCCACTGCCAACTCTTGGGCTACTCTTTTACTGACAAATAGTGGGATTAATTGTTACATTATAATGCCCCCATGGCTGAAAGGGCAAGCATGTTTGGTGGCATGGATTCATGTAACAATTGTAGCTGAGAAGTCAGGATGAACAATGCTTCCCCAATCTCACAAAGTCCTGATCTAATATCCAATGACTTCCATATTTTTGGTATCTTCACAAGCATTCTGCATTGTAAGTATTTGAACTCATAATCTGTATTTTACCAAGTCTGATGAAGCTCATAGAATAATGTATTATACTTAACAGTGACTATGTTGAGAAGTAATGTCCAGATGCCTAAATCCTCACCATCATTTGTATGTATTTGTTGCTTGTCATCTGATATGGCTAGCCAATAGGAAATAAAATACCATTTCTTTCTAAACAAATCTTAAACACATGTATACACTTCCATACTTAAAGAAGTACTACATCATGAACTAATGCATCATAAGCCTGATTACCTTTTCTTCTATTTTCTTTACCCTCATGATTGTTCTGTGCATGGTAGGTAACAAGTTCTGGTATTCCTTTAATCCACCAAAGATGATCAGAGTCCTTATGCCAGAGAAATATATCTCCATTATACTGAATACCTCCAAAAAAGGACCCTGAATAACAAATAATAAAGAAAACTTTGTGCATGAAAAATATATTTAAAAAATACAGACTACATCTTAAACCACTTTTGGTTACAAAATATTAGTGCTCACCATTTCTCTTCCAAATGCCAATACTTTCATGTAAGAATGATAAAAGAATGATTTTTTAAAAAGCATTATGATAACATGTCAACCAATGATACTTTCTTTTTCCATTTAGAAGTAAAAGCAGGTGAAACATGATTCATTTCAAATGCTCTAAATAACATGTACACAACTTGTTGAATTGCCATCACTGGTAAATTCCACAACTATCAGTACATGTACTAATGTATATCAAGAGAGTCAGTGTAAGGTCAATGCAAAAACATCAAAAAGTTTTAATGCATATAAATACAATATTTTGTGAAATTGAATTGTTCCATGCATCTTAAGTTATAAAATTAGAGTTACCTGGTTAGATTTTGAAGGTTAAATATTACAATGAGCAAAATTTTTGTTTTTACTGGTTCAAGTCATACACATACACAGTCTTATCGAGTAAGTTGTAGCATAAAAATATTAATGACAAACAAATAACAAATTAATGAAATGGTTGGTATGGCTTAATAACAGCTAGACTGAAACATAACTGTATGTATTTTGTTATACTTTTATGTCTTCTCTCAATATACAAATACATGTATGAGGGAGTGTGGTAGCAATCCCTATATAGGGATGGGTCTGGTTAAAAATGGCAGTCTGTATATTGCGTATGGTATCAAGTATGTTATCAAAACCCAATCAAAGGAATAGAGACAAAAAGCCCTTCACTAATCAAGTACAAAACTGCTTCTACAGTTCAGCTAACCTTCCTTGATATCTAAAAAATGGGCTGCAAAAACACTGATTTTCTTCTTCTTCTCCATCAGCTGTAACTCGTAAACCACAGTGTGCCTACGTCAGTCTGCACACCAAAACACTTCACTACTCCCTAGGATGCACCTTTTCAAACCTACAGCAGCAAGTTATCAATGATAGGTTAGTTACAGTCAAAAGTACTAATCACGGTCTCTGATCAGCAAGCCATTATGTGCATTATATGGAAGTAGGTGATCTACTGTATACTCTTATTGTGCTGTGCAGTATCCTAGTCACAACTTGCTTCAAGAAGTAACATTTATATTATGGCTCCCTATAGAATAGGACAGAATAAGTTGGTGAAATGGTGCCTTCCACTTAGAAGTTACAGCCACACTGGAAGCCAAGACTTCAACTTATAAAAAGTGCAGAAACTATTAACAAAAAATGTTACTCTAAAATTGTTGGAATATAGGGATGGAAAAAGATCAGAAACTAGAGAGCATTTGGGATGGGAAGAAAATCTGCATTACACCACCTAATGCATATATGCATCCACCCTATGAGTGAAGTGTACGAGTGGTGGAATGCAGAAATTAGTAATGCTCTCTAGTTTCTGATATTTTTCCATCCTTACAATTTTAGAATACAATTTTTTGTTACTTTTACATAGTTCTAATACTATAAATTACATCAATTGTATATAGGCAATCAAATCAGCACTATATAACAATGATGGAAGTTAGTATAAAAAACAAAACTGAGATGTCTGTTATGAGATTCTATCCTAAAAACAGAAAACTTTGTCCATTATCAGTCTTCATCAACTGCTAAAAACATTTATGTGGTCATAGCATCCAAACGTGCTGGGAATATTCCATCTATCAAACATAATTCAAATGCAAATGTCAAAATCTATGTACCATATCCAAACAGGACATTGGTGACTATGGCCTTGTACAGATCTCTCCCTCTCTATGTACCATACTCATACAGTACGTAGGTGACCATGGTTTTCCATAGATCTCTCTATATGTACCATATCCAAACAAGATGTTGGTGACCATGGTTTTCAACAGATCTCTTCTCCTTGAGGCACAAAACATTTCCAACATTGCTACATTTATCCATTTAAATAGACTCTTGACGTAAGTCAACCTCTGTCTTACATAGTCTCTCCTTCCTTCAATCTTTCCAGTTATAACCAGACTTTCAATTTTTTCTTTCCTCATAACGTGTCCTAGAAACTTCAACTCTCTCTTTCTGATATTAGTCAGCAGCTTCGTCCTGCAATCTGCTTTTGACAAAATATCTTTATTTCAGGTGTGATTTGTTCAACATACGTTCAAGATGCACCTTAAGAAACACAACTCAATTGCTTCAATTCCCTTTTCCACACTTGGCGATATTGTCCAACATTCTGATGCACACGTGATAAGTGGTATAATGACAATTCAACACTCTTAACTTCGTCCCCATAGAAATTTTACTATTTGTCAGTATCTTTCTTTTTAGAAATGCATTTTTTTCCATCCATATTATCCATTTTATTTCATGATTACATTTACTATCTGATGTTATCCAGCTTCACAGGTAGCTGAATTTATTGACCTGCCATATCTGTTCCTTATCTACTTTAACATTGCACACGGGAATGATCTTCTTTATAATTACCACACATTCTGTTTTCCTACAGTTAATAGTTAAACTCTTCTTCTAACTTTCACTAACAACCTGACCTAAAATTTTTTGCAGCTTGTCTTCTAAATTAACTATTAAAATTGTGTCATCAGCATAATGCAGGTTGTTCAAATTCTGTCTACCACAGATCAGCCTTGGTAAATCCTCAATCTTCCTCAGGAGTTTCTCACTGTACAAATTTAAAAAGTCAAATGAAAAGACACTGCCTTGCCTCACCCCTCTTTTAATTTGGATGAAATCAATTTATTTTCTACTTCACTGCTGCAGTTTGGTTCCAATAAAGGTTTCTTAAAATTCTCAAGTCCTTACCACCAATGTTCAGTCCTTTTAGCATTTTCATTAATTCCACATATTTGACTCTATCAAAAGCTTTGATATATTTAATAAAACACAAGAAAAGGTCCTTCATTTCTATTGTCCTCTCTGAAAGCATTTGTACCACAATCTTCAATAAAACCTATGTTTCTTTTCACCATGAATACAATATAAACAGTGACTTATTTCAATCTTACTTAAAAGGAAACCCCTCAATCCATATTTTTACAATTGTGTTTAATACTTTCAGTCCACCCACATAAGCTAAACCGTCTACATAAATTTTCAAAGCATTTATTCAAAAATTTAAATGCTTAGAAAGTGATTTTTCAACACATTATTAAACCTATATAATAAACATGATGATTTGTCCAGAATTACCATTAACGTCAGTTGTTGCAACAACATCACACAGATGTGGCTGTAATCGTGGGATCTTTTTCTTGCTGCGTCCTGATGGAAGGTGCAAAGTACTGACTCTCTGTCTATCCACCATGAAAATACTTTCGTTTTTCTTGTCAAGAAATATAGGTAAGAATATGTTATTTTATGCTTTACTTAACTAAGAAAAAATAAGAAATAATTATCAAGAAAGTTTTTATTAATGTTTTGCAAATAGCATTTGTGGGAAATCTCTAAAAGAAAAAGTTAACTGTGCCTATTTTACACAAAGATCAAGATTTTCATAAACATATATCAATCACTCAAGAAAACTTTTGAGTAAAATGTTAAAATACAGAGTACTAAAAAATATATATATATACAAGAACAAAGGAATATAAAACAACTTAAAGAAACATGTTAAAACTACAATTATCCAATTTACTTTGGTTTGCTTGAAAAGTTTTTTAATGAAGTAAGCTATATTTCCTTCAACTATACGTATCTGTAAACACATATAAAAAATACAAATATCTATTTTACTTTTATTTGTTCAAAATTTTCTTTAGTGAATTAAACCATATTTTTTCAATTATACATATTTATGTAAACACCTAAAAACAATTAAAGGTTCATCACTTTGGAATTACAAGAGAAGCTAAAAAACTAGCCATAAATTTTTCTCTTTGAATCTTATTCATGACAACAAATCTGAACACTTTTATGACTAAAAGTGCTAGTATTTTTCTCATTCAACTAACGAAATTGTTAGGATAAATATATTTTCTCTAAAGTTAAAAAATTTATCTCACAATTTTGTATCAACACCAAATTTACATACAATTGTGCCAATGCAAGGACTGTTCAACCCTCAATTTATTGATTTGTTTTTATAATGTTCAGTGTTGGTAGAAGTCCACGTATATCATCACAATGAATAATTTTATGCTGAAATTAGTTGAACTAGTTGAAATATAGATGGTATATTTGTTTAAATTTGTTTGCGTGACAAATTTTTGATTTGGGTTTTGTATGTATCAAAGTCATGACAAGCAAACTGATGCATAAATACTTTCAAAAAGTTTTTAAAAAATAGAGTCCACACAATCCACATGTTGTTGTTTGTTTTACGGCAAAGCCATCTTGGGCTATCTGCTGTGTCCACTGTGGGGAATTGAACCCCAGATTTAAGCATTATAAATCCAAAGACTTAATTCACATGATCTCATTGGTAATTCCAGGGTTAACACAACTTGCTTTAGTGTTAACAAATATTATAAAATTCTACAAAACAAAAAATTAAACTAAAAAGAGTAAACTTTGAAAGATTTGAAGAATATTAGTTCCCCTAAATCATGAAAGTAGGCAACAAACTAAAGTGGTTTGTATTCCTTTAAAAAATACATTTATGCTACAGTCAGGATTATGAATAGATGTATTTATCATTTTTCTTATACAAAGAGAAAAAAAGGTGAATGAAAATACAGACTTCTAAGAATTATCATTATAAAAAAATAAAGCAGTTTTATATTTCAGTTAAGCTTTTTACACTATGCCTATGCATTTATCTAATAATATTACATGTATCTGGCAATGCAAATCCTTAAGCCATAGACGTCTGAAGTTTTTAAAATCAACATAAATGCAGCAAATGGATACTGATACTACCAAGTGTAGTGACTTTATATAAATAGCATAGAATGAGTCTGCAGATATTTGGTTTTCCTTGACAAATTTGTACCATGTCAGTTCAATTTCTGTGTGAAAAGTAGCAAGTGGCAATATAACTAAAACATCAACCAATCCAAAGTAACTAAAACTAAGAACACACAAAAAGCAAGGTAGCAGAATGTTATTCAGGTAATCAAATCACATCTTCAATCACCAAAACAACAAACTAGAACACCAAAATTTTATTTTCATGAGCACAATCAAATAATTTAATACTTTATGCAGTAATACTTTCATAAATTTAGTTTTGCCAAGAGAAGGCTCAATGACATCTAACATGTTGATTTCAAACAAAACCTCAAATTCTAGCAACTTGCTGCAAATAATATTTTTGTTACTATAAAAGGAACTAAGCTTATTTTCAATTTCCCTATATGTAAAATTAAATAATGCATGACATGTTTCCTTTCACTTGTAAAGTTATATATAAACTTAGGCTTAAATCTGCCTCAGAAATCTAAGTGGCTAGCGTAGTGATCCAAAAATTCCCCAGACAATCTTTCATCTGGTCAATATTTCCTTCTGACAACTAATATAGTCCTGAAATTTGAAAGAGCTGTAATATATCATTTTTGCTCTGGAAGCTCCAAAGTAAATCTCTGTTCCTTGTTGATAAATCCTTAAATCTCCTGACGTACCATTACATTTACAAATATCACAAACTTGAACATGAACTTGATAAAACAACAACACATTATTTAGCTCCTTGCATTAAGCTATCCTCTTCTGGCCTGATGTTTAAGGTGCTTGACTCACAACCTGAGGGTTACGACTTTGAATCTCTGTCACTGAACATGCTCGCCCTTTAGGGTTGCTCTCAGTGTAAAATTTCTGGACTAATACAAAATATCTAAGTGACCAATCCCAGAGTTATATGAGGTGAAAGTCAAATGAAAAAAAAATTACCCTTTTCTGTCTTCACAGCATTCTGTATACCTGTACACCAGTAGAGATATACTATTCTATTTCTAGTCCTAAGACTACAATCTAATGGAATTAAGTTCAGTCTTGGCATTTAACACCTTACTTATCTTCAAAGTACAAATTGTACAAATCAGAATCACTCAATCAGTTCTACTACTTTGTACAGCTTTAATAAGAAAGTGTGTGAATTCATGGTTATGATTTACTAGCTAACGGAACAAGCACGTATGGTACAAGTTTAACTTTTAGTTTTAACTAAACATTAACCCTCGCGATATTATTTTAAAAATAACTAAAAAGTTAAATTCTAACAACTAAACTACACTTTGAAAATGAAAGCTTGAGTGTGACAATCATTACCTCTCCTTCTCGTCCAAGTCCAAGCCAAATAAAACGCGGCCATGGTTTTTTACGCTTGATTGATGTTGATGCTACCACCTCTAGATCAAGCTTCATCGAATGATGCGCCTTTGGGTTCTAGTTTTACTTTTCAACTTTAAACTATAAACAGCAACATGACTGAGCATGTATGTATCATTGTATGATGCTATGAACTAATGAACAGTATGAATCATGACAAAGTCACAAACTGATTCACGTATTCTTGAGGAATTCTAGACTCGAAAACTGACAAGACAAAACATATGGGCTTTGCTTCACAAGTTCGTTACCAATTAGTAATGTTACAATATTAATTACTAGAAATCATCACAATAATAATATAAAATAATTAGGAAAGTTTAATAAAGCACAAAAAAACCAAATTTGACAAATGTAAACAAACAACCCGCTAAGATATTTTTAGGTAGCGCCCCCTAGTTGGAATTGTTCTACCACTACATTTTTCTTTGTTTTTTAAACAAATATATATATATATGTGTGTGTGTGTGTGTGTGTATCGTATCATATCACCTCTCAGAAGAAACACACTCGTTCAATGAGCCTATTAGCTTTTTCACTATTAATAGAGTATAAAATTTCAAAAACTGGCACGGGTTTGTGTTACAACATGTGCAATAGATTAAAAACTTTTATTATTCCATATTGTTACGTCTCTGGTCGTTTGTTAATTTCCCGTAAAAATTATTCCCGAAGAAC
This sequence comes from Limulus polyphemus, assembly GCF_000517525.1. Classification (NCBI taxonomy): domain Eukaryota; kingdom Metazoa; phylum Arthropoda; class Merostomata; order Xiphosura; family Limulidae; genus Limulus; species Limulus polyphemus. Next base: position 204,212 of record NW_013667295.1, on the reverse strand, counting down.
TTCAGCGATACAAGTTCTTTCTTAAATAAAACTAGTTTATTCTTTCTCAATACAACTTTGCAATACACTTAATTTCCACAGTCACTTTAACTTAAACATACGCTATAATTCACAACGATTCACGCATTTTACTTACGGTCACTACCGCTCACTTGACTCGATTATCCGTCACTATATCTCCCTATCTGCAATTATATATGCCGTTACTCTTCATCTCCGCCTTATTTACCGGGCTTCTATACAAAAATAGAGGGTGTCTGGCAAACACTAGAGTTGCCAGGAACAGTCATAATCCTTCTAG
>NW_013667295.1:201617-202855 GCF_000517525.1 Limulus polyphemus | reverse complement strand
TATCATAATTATACTGGTCTATCTTTCCAATCCAGCGTGCCAGTTGTCCCTCTCGGTTTTTTAATGATCTTAACCAGCGTAATACAGCATGGTCTGTCCTGATGGTAAACCTGACACCATAGAGGTAAGGATGGAAATATGTCAGACTCCTTACTATTGCAATGAGTTCCCTTTGTGTTACATAATAGTTCCTCTCTGGTCTACTCAGGACCCTACTGAAGTAGACCACCACATGTTCGTTTTCACCAACTTTCTGAGACAACATTCCTCCAATTTCGACATTACCAGCATCACAATCCAGTATGTACGGCAGTGAAGGATCTGGAAGCTTCAAAAGTGGAGCTGAGGCCAATTTTTCTTTCAATGTCTTGAAAGCATGCTGGCAAGAAACTGTTCATTTAAACTTCTGGCCCTGTTTTGTGAAATCATGTAGTGGAGCAACTATAGTTGCAAAGTCCTTCACAAACTTCTGGTAATAGGTACAGAGTCCCAAGGAACTTCTTAACTCTCCCACATTGTCTGGTGTTGGCCAATCACCGCACTGCTTTCACCTTATCTGGATCAGTTTGCACACCATGCTCACTTACAATGTGACCTAAGTAAAGCATTTCTTTCTGGAACAAGTGGAATTTCTTGGGATGTAGTTTGAGGTTTGCTGCTTTCAAACGCTTGAATACTTCCTCTAGCCGGGACATTTCCTCATCAAAAGTTGTTGCAAACACAATGACATCATCCAGGTACACTAGGGCTAATCTCCATTATAGGCCTTCCAGTACCCTTTCCATCAGCCTCTCAAATGTTGCTGGAGCATTGCTAAGCCCAAATGGCATCACACGATATTGCCAGAGACCTTGACCATAACTAGATGCAGTCTGCTTCAGCCATTTTCACTTGATGAAAACCCGACTTTAAGTCCAGAGTTGAAAACCACTTGGCACCACTTAGGGCATCGAGAGTATTATCAATTCTTGGCAGCAACACTTACTGGAATCTGGCCTTTGTTGTTTCCAATCGTCATTTTATCGAAGTTAACTACACACTTCCTCGGTAGTAAATAGTCCAATCCTAATATGCATTGGTCTTCAATATCAGCCAAGTATACTTTCTGTCTGTTCTTCATGCTCATAAGCTCAATAGTTACCCAAACTGGTCCCCACAATCTTGCATAATGTCCTGTCACACCACAGAGCTTCTGTACAGTTTCTGGTACCCCTCTGTGATCCAGCATCTTGATGCTC